>NW_019721765.1:408743-502416 GCF_002891405.2 Cryptotermes secundus | reverse complement strand
AGTCAAGGAGGATGAGATGGGCAGGGCATGTAGCACGTATGTGGAAAGGAGGAAAGCATACAAGATATTTGTGGGAAAGCCGGAAGGAAAGAGACCAGAGGGAAGACCAAGGCGTAGGTGGATGGACAATATTAGAATGAATCTGAGAGAGATAGAATGTGATGGGATGGATTGGATATATCTGGCTCAGGATAGGGACCAGTGGAGGGCTCTTGTGAACACGGTAATGAAGCTTCGGAATGAAAACTCTGAAAATGTTTTTTCATGCCCGGCTTACGTGCGCATGCGCCGCCACACTTTTGTCACCATGCTAGGAATCACCCGGACAGAGAAATGGCTGGGATATGAATTTGCAGAGGTGGACCAATCGCTTGGCCTCCTAGGTCGCCAGATTTAACCCCAGTTGATTTTTTCTTGTGAGGTTATGTGAAGAACATTGTCTACCAGGTTAAGATCAACAACCTGCAACACCTGAAAGCCCGCATGAGGGACGCTGTGGCTACGATAACACCAAACATGCTTCAATCCTGGATTTTTGTCGTGCCACCACCGGTTCTCACGGTCTCTTCGCTTGCGGATTTCTTATATTTTTCCTTCTACCCTGAAGATGGAGGCGATACGTTCCTCCGAAACGTCGGTTAACACCACATATACATGGTGCCAAATCCCAGAAGACTGCTTTCTTCAGAGGTGTATATGTTAAAGTCTTGTGAAGTAGTTTTGGAGACTCAGATCTTGAGTGTGTTATAATCGAACCTCTGCACAGTGTAGTATATATTTAACATATAGTCACCCAGACTAAGAAAAGCATACGTCATATTATCATCACATAATAACATAAATCATATCGGGAAATACGCGTACCCAAAACATCACACATTCATAACAACCTAGCCTATATCCTTGACACTTACCCCTGGGCTTCACGACCTGGTCTTACTACGTGGATGCTTCTAACAAGGATCCACAACTTGGATAATATGCCTAATACTGCACTGTAGCACCTGAACCTTAGAATTAGCTTGGCATATATACTCTTAATCTCTTAAGAAGTTTTAATAATATTTTAAATACTTTAATATTTTGTAATATAATTATCATACTTGTACAAAATTTAATATATCCTAGATACATGTTATATTTTTAATTTTATACACGTAATTGTAATACTTATTACCAATTTGAGGCAAAATTTCTGTTATCATATAATATGCCACGTTGCACTAGTATGGATCCATGTTAGTAATTCAGTGACTAAGTATATTCCATATTAACTGCCTGATGATGGCCCTCCGTGACCGAAACATGTAGCAAAATAAAGGTTTAATTGTCAACATTAACAGCTAGTATACATTTGTTGTTGTGACGGTTTAACGTAATTTTATATATGGTTATAATGAATTTAAGTGAATATTTTCTGGTAATGTGAATTGAATTTAACTGGTGAAGTTAAGTTAGGTATGTAACGACGCAGTCGGTGTCGAGATTATAGCGTCGATGTGTTTTAACTGTTAAAAACTTTGTGTCCGAAGGTTGAGTTTTCTATTGACGGTGTTGAACCTTCCGCTAAAAACAAGAAGAATTTGATACTTTGGTCTCTCTATCAGTCAGTTCATCTATTTCGTATATCAGTGATCTGGATGGTTAATTACTTCGCTAATTAGTTAATTGTCCACGTAGCGAAAAGGCTCGAAGAGACGGGTTAGCACACATTTCGACAACTGGCTCCGCACTTATCAGCCGGGGTTTGCTTTTCGGCTTCCTATCAAGACTGGCTCTGACACACACTACCTTCCTATCCGGTAGATACCAGGGGTTAAAACCACCCAAGCGTGATGCTGGCTACTTACACCCAACTAGTGCCAAGATTATGAATGCCTTGAGCTCTGTCTCAACTCTTTACGGCTTCATGACCTGTCACAGTGTTAAATGTATCTTTGCACACAAACCGGTTCCTGTAGCCTGTTGCCGAACACCGCTGCTCACATGCTTAGTAAGTGGAAGGTCCTGGTTTCAAATCTATGCCCGGAGGGCGGACACCTTGGTTCTGGTTTTTCGCTGTTTTTCCTAGCTCCTCTAGGCTAATAAGATCCGGGATAGCGTAGTCGGTATAGTGACTGGCTAGGGACTGCACCACCAAGGGGTCGGAGTTCGAGTCCCGGTGGGAGCAAGAATTTTTGCGTCTCCAATGTCGTCCAACCGGCTCTGGGGTCCACTCAACCTCCTATTCGATGGGTACCGAGGCGATAGGAGCGTGAAGCTGACCACTAATCGCCAATTAGTGGCGAGGCCAAGAAAATATGGATCTATACATCCACTTCTACATACACTTTCATGATGTAGTGCTTAATTAGTTAAGCACAAGGACAGCTTTACTATTACCTCTAGACTAATGCTGGAAAGGTACTTTAAATGAGGCCACTATTGTTTTCTTTCTTCCACCTATTAATTATTCACCAATCATTCTTAAAAGTTTTCTCTGAATTCTTTCTGTAACAGAGAAATGGGGTCCAGAAACAGGTTCTCGTATAACATAAATGAACCAGTTTCATATGTTCAACGAACCATATAGGTTACATTTGTTATATATTATTTAGAGTTCAGTTCTATCACAACTGCCGCATTTCTTCATAAGCCAACTCTCTTTTTGACATGTTGCGAATGAAACATAAAAATGCCATAAATTTACCTCCAAAAGGATACTGAGACGCCCCCCCGAGCGCTCCAGACACATTTACAGCACAAGACCGGAAGTGGTTGGCGTGTAAAGCTAAGTTTTCGCCGGAAGTGGTTATCACCTTCCTTTCCTGCCACCGGCAATAGGTGATTCGTAGCTGATGCGGTCCAAGGATCGGTTTCACATCCGTAAATTCTTACGTTCATAGATTTTTAAAAAGAAAACTCAAAACAGTTTTACCGAACACGTTGGCCCAAGCGTAAATTCGTCTGTCGTGGAATCGAGATATACCGCTTTTCTGTCTTGATCGTCATACCGGATATCATGACAGGATTGTGACAGTAGTCCTGTGACTGTGCCGAGAATGACATAGAAACTGGCTGCTGCAGTCCTGTTCTTACGTACTTACAGTTCATAAGCAGAATCATCAAGTAATCTAACAGGAAGTACTCGTAAGATATGATGTCTCTAGGCATTATCCATATTCCTGTCTCTATCTAAAAGCATCGTCCTGTTTATTTTTCAAAACACAACGTTTCGGAGGCTGGATTTCGTCTCCGTCTTCAGGTAAAACCTAGTCAGTTGTGCCTAATCGATAGAGCTACTCCCTATCTGCGGACACCTGTACCAGCACCAAGATGCGGTATGATTGTACAAGCCAAGCACAGCACAAATTATCTGCGAGAGCCAAGGAAACATTAAATTATTAAGAACTCTACACGTATGAGGCCTTACATCAGAGAACCATCATGATAGAAATCGTCTCTGGAGAGAAGCAATACTTCTTATAGCACCAACACAAGAAAAACGAATTTTCCACTCAATCTATATTCGACGGAGTTGAAGTTTCTTGATTTCTGCTGCGATAATGGGGTCCACGTGGGAGAGATGTCCAAATAAGTATTCGCCTGAATCCAGAAGACTACTCTAGTAATCATACAGCAAGCCCCATGCTTTTCTGAGTTTCTCGGATGAATGTTAGGATTATTAAGTGACTTTTCTTATGCTTGCCGTTTCATTTTTCATAATGATCTTACCATCCGACTGTATTATCTATGTAGAAGGCAAGGAGACGTGAAATGAAGCAGGTACCGTCTGCAGTGATAGTAGTAACGACAGTAATTTACCGTGCCATGGCTCAGGCGCTTAGTCGCCGGCTTCCCACCGCGGCGGCCCAGGTTCGAGCCCAGGTCACGTCATGTGGAATTTGTGGTGGGTAAAGTGTCACTTGAGCAGGTTTTCTCGGAGTACTTTAGTTTCCCCTGCCAGTTCTCATTCCAGCGACTGCTCCACATTCATCATCTATCATCTGGAATTGGTACAATAGGCCAATTAGTGGCAGACGTACCCAGTGAACTCAATCTCACCTCACCCCAAAAAATTAAAAGAAAACTAAAAAGCGGCAGTAATAGAAATGTTTATGATTAGCAGGAATAAGAAAAAACCAGCATGGAGCTGGAAGCAACCTCTGCTTGCTGCCGGACTACACGATCTTATATCCTTGAATATAGAAATCTTAATGTTATTTCTCATTTGGCGCTCCACGCGTGTTTTTTCGAATAACGTTGACAAAACGTCATTAAATAAGCCAAGAATATCTGTTCAACCCTGCATAATTTTTCAAATACTTTGTTACCTGAGTTGTTTGTTTGTTATTCTCTAACCCTGAAATTGGAGGCGACATATTCTCCGAAACTCCGGTTTACTTCCAACGGACTATGCGGGGTTAAATCCCAGAAGATTAAATTCAAGATATACTATAGTTGAAAACCCAGCAAAAAAATAGTTTCGTCTTTGCACACGATTACCAAATCAGCGTACCTAAATGTTATGCTCTGTCGTCAAAAATTTGTATGTTCATTAATTATAATCTATGGAAAGAAATGCATTTTCATGTTGTGTTGGAGCAGACCGGCGTATCCCGGCTCTCCCCATACGGCTCTAGGTAAAAGGTAAAGATAAAATTGTCCCTATGCTTAAATTAAGCACTACACCATGAACGCACATGTGGGAGTGGATATGTAGATCCACGTTTTCTTGACCTCGGCACTAGTTGGAGGTGAGTGATCAGATTCACGCCTCGGCTGCTTTACTCCCCAGGAAAGAACCTGAAGGTTGGGTGGGCCCCAGATCCAGTCTGGACGACATGGAAAAGAAAAAATTCTTGATCTCACCGGGACTCGAACTCTGACCCTCGATCGTCCAGCCCGTCGCCAGTCGGGGCACCGAATACGCTATCCCGGCTCCTCGACGCTAGGTAAAATATATAAATAGAATCGGATAAATTGTCAGAGGCTATCTAAGGGGTCTCTAGAGCATAAGAAATGATATATTGGATGCAAGGAGACAACAGGTTAGCTGTGTGAAATCTTGTTTCGTCTTGTTTTTATTTCATGCTTCGAAAAGTGAGTCGAGCTGCCAGGTCAGGCTTACATGGTGAAATCTTTATACAGATGAAAGGTTTCTGAAAGCGAGCCTCAAAGAGTTGCGTTGTTTAACACCATATTAACCAAGGTTCTTGCACAGCAAATGCAATAAAAGTCAACACTATGTCGACAGTAAAATTTAGATCCTTGGCTCTAAGAGAATAAAATAAAATAACTATGAGAACAAAAATATTTGTCGGAACTCTTGTTTCCGTTCTCAGACACATAAAAGACAAACGTATGGAATGCCGAAGGCTGTAAAAACACTTGCACATCATAACCAAGGGCAGCGTCCAATCCAATCTGTTACAAGTCTCGAGGGATTCCTCAGATTCCAGAGTACGTCTGCAGATTGAGATCCTTACACTGCCGAGCGATCTATCGAAGCCTGGAATTTGTTCTTGCTTTTTCGCAATATTGTTCGCTCACCAGAGACTTCTAACTGAAAGAAAAACTAGTGGTATTTGTTGATCAGCTATTAATTATGACGTTTAAACCTCCTCTACAAATATTTTTCTTCAATTATAATTAAAACATAATAAGATGTACTTACCGCTTTTCTGCTCAACTGCAGTCAATATAAATGTTCGTGAAGAAAGTCGTCTTCCCTTTCACTTCCTAATCATTACAGCTACTGCTTTCTGCATTCACAAGCCATTCACCTGCTCTGAAGATGGAGGCGATACGTTCCTCCGAAACGTCAGCCAAAACGAAAAATGCACGGCTCCAAAACCCAGAAGACGACTTTCTTCATAGTCATCGCCGTGAAAACCTCAAAACTTACACAATATAAATGTTCGCTTCCAAATACAAATCGTTCTTTGTCTATTAAGATAATGTGGAAAGCTATGTCTTCTTCAATTTGGAGTAGTCTACACCTGTCATGCACAGGCGTTCTTTGCGATTTTACGTACCCCGCTGAACTTCATGTTAATTTAAAACAGGAACACAATTGCTGATTTAAATCGACAGCTCCATAGCGAATCACACTACAGGTATGAANCAAATGTAGGCCTAACTGTGCTACTATTTAATTGTTTGTTGCATCCTGTTGTGTATTTTAATGAATATTAGATTTAATTTTACCGACCGCACAACACTTTTATTTACTGTCACACTACATGTTTCGACCTCAAGAGTAGCCATCACGACAAGGAACGTAATAGATCCAACATCAGAGGACGCCGAAGAACAACAAGACCTTCAAAAGTGAAAGTGCTGTCAATGTGATGAGTTGAAGTTTATTTCATGAACTTTTTAACCAAGTGGTAATATAACTAGATACAGTGAACTAAATTTTAAATTTTAAATTTTAACTTTTAATATTTGTATTTTTAACTTATATTTTATAAGAAGAACTTGACACATATTATTTGAGCGTGGACCTGAACAGGATACAGGATCAAAAATAAGTGGAAAAACGAAATGTGATTGCGTGTGATTGTGCAACTGTGTTCGTACACCTGATGATGACCTCTTGAGGTCGAAACATGTAGTGTGACAGTAAATAAAAAACGTGTTGTGTGGTCGGTAAAATTGAATCTAATATTCATTAAAATACACAACAGGATGCAACAAACAATTAAAGAGTAGCACAGTTAGGCCTACATTTGAGCTTCGTATAATTTAAGAAGATATTTGGGACTGATATGAACCAAAATTTTCATCTGAAAGTTCGTAGTGTAAAACGCCATTATCATATTTGAACAAAATCGTTCAGAATTTTCGGAAACGAAGGAACCTGAGGACTTATAGCATGATCTGCCCATTAAGCGTTTTATTTGTCTAATTTGCGCAAAGAACACAAGACACGTAAAGTTAAGTAGTATGACTTTGTCTCTACAGTCAGTGCATTAATATTTATATTTGAATAAAAATGAGGCACTATGCTACAAGCTGGAAGGTCGCGGGATCGAATCCCGTTGAGATCCTTGGAATTATTTAATTGGCCTAATCCTTCCAGCCGCAATATCGCCCTGGGATTGACTCGGCCTCTAATAGGAATGAGTTCAGGGGATTTTCTAGGCGGATAAATGGCGGCCGGCGCGTTAGGCTGACAACCTTACCTCCATCTGTGAGCCGATTTTATAAAGAAAATGTGGGAGCCTCGACGTCTCACACCCCTATGGGCCTTCACGGCCTGTTACAAGGGAAGCGTTATCTTGACCTTTTATCTGAATAACAATTTGTCATTGAATGATCAGGTAAAGGAATCGCCCACAAATTGCTCTATTAGTGAAAACGTATCTTGTCGCTGAAATAGTAGCTTACTTGTTATGGAATAACTAATAAACAGGTCTTATAGCAACTGACTACTAGCTGGACGACGGAGGGGTCGGGGTTCGTATCTCGCTATTGTCAAGAATTTTCTCCGGGTCGTCCACACCAGTTCTGTGTCCCACTCAGTCTACTATCCATTGCGTACTTAGGGCTATTTCCCCGGGGGTAAAGTTGTTGGGTCGCGAAGCTGACCATTGACCTCCAAGTAATACCGAGGTGAAGAAAACGTGGACCTATACACCCACCTCCCCATACTCCTTCAAAGCGTAGTTCTTAATTAGGGACAACTTTACCTTTCTAGGTTCAGAAAGTAGTCGCTTCCAAGTCCTTTCCAGTTACGAAATATGGAAGCTATAGCGGGAAACAGTCGGAAAACAAATCACGAAAGGACCGATAAGGAAAATATCCTTTTCTCTGTCGAGATACTAACCTAAATAGCCTTGGCTAACTCAGGGAAAACACTCAATTTTGTCCACCTTTTAAAATTCTGTGAAGGAGACATTGCGGATGCAGAGAGGCGTTGTGACGCTGTGCTGGAGAACTGTACCGGTGGGAACTCTTCTGAACAAGGAAACGAATCTTCTAGTACCATAAAATGTGCAGAATTCATTGACCAGTTAAGCATATATATTACCTTCTCAAGAAGGGCTCTCTTAAATGAAATTATTTTTGATATACTCATTTTTTCAGATTGTTTTTTTAAATTATTTGCAATTTCCGATTAATTTAAGATTACCATCTACTGCGATGAGAGGCAAAGAACTCTGCTTGTTGCTTCATGTTACGTCCCTCTCTTCGACTCCGAAGATGAATACAATGCTTTCCTCCAAAACGTCGGCAAACGTCTATCACTCTACGTGGCGTCACAACCCAGAAGATAGTACTCTTCACACGCAAGAGAGTGAGAACCTAAAATCCTAAATATTGTTTTTTTCTTGGTCCAAAACCCGTCAGCTCCGCCACCTGTTCACTGAACTGTCCTCGTAGCGCCAGTTCGAACTGTCACTGTAGGAAGTTCTCCGTCGTGTTATTTTGCCTATGTAACGTTCTGAGAAAAGTTCATAGGCACATAACCAAGGACAATAAGAATTACAATATTTCGACATGATGACTTCAACATTTCCCATTGCTACGTAAAGCTTCTATAAGCTTGATGGTCGCTGATGGCTATGAGGCCATGAGTTGCAGCTGAGAGTAATTTCAAACCAGCCGTCAACCAATGAGGACGCGAGCACCGAATCAAAAGTACTTCCATTGTTAGCAACCGTATCCTGGCGACGCCAAATGAATACCGTTACCGAACAAGGACTAGTGAAGACTATAACGAACTGAGACTTGGGATGTTAATGATTTTGTAAGCGTGTAGGTTTTTTTTTAAATCAGTTAGTGGGGGGTAGAGTCCAACTGGGTCCACTCGGCACGGCGGCCACTGATTGGCCTATTGTAGCCTGCCCCGGGTGATTATGATGATGGAGAATTTGATGGAATGAAGATTGGCAGGGAAAACCGAAGTACTGGGAGAAAACCCGCCCCAGCGCCACTTCGTCCACCACAAATCTCATTTGACCAGACCCGGGATCCAACCCGGGCCGCCGCGGTGGGAAGCCAGCGACTAACCGTTTGAGCTATGGCGCGGCCAAGCGTGTAGTTTAGCGACAATGATATAGTTATTTGTAGTTACGAGTTATTAACCTTTCATAAATCCAATTACCAATCCAAACCCCATGTCTAGTCACTAACACGTGACAGTATTACTTCCATAGAAAGAAACCTTTGCCCTATCCAATTATTTTGTAACTTCATCCAGCTCGCTCTGACATTGCACTGCAATTAACTTGTTTATCCACTTCATTTCCTTCGTGATTGGAACTTGTTCTCATAGCGTTGCCCTGTGTCCCAGTAGCTGGAGCGCTCTGCACTCTGGATCTCCGAATGAGATTACGAATGATGTGGGTGGCCGGAACCCACTGCACGAGGTCTAGACATAGTAGCGAAGAGAGAAAGTGTGTGCTTCTGTCTGGAATCGATCTCCAGTAGACCAGTCTGTAGCCAGTCACTTTCCTGACGCCTGGCAATGGGGTTTGCCGTCTGCAGTTGCTGTGTACTATTTATAATTTTTTAGCCTACTTTCCTAAGGTAGGCTTATGAGATCTCCATCCTGTCTCTGTATCCCCCCCCCATACATTTTTGAATGACTGAACCAATTTTTATTAAATTTGGTATATATATTATGGCAATATATAATATGTAGGAACTATGCAACCGTCAACACAAATATTTCAGTTATTACATTAGATCTTTATTACTGCGACATGTTTCGCTCATACATGACCATCATCAGGCAGGAATACGTGTAGTTCTTTTATTGCTAGTGGGGTGGGTCTGAGTCCCTTGTACTGCCACCACTTCTGGCCTATTGTACCAGCCCCAGATGATATGTGAGGGTGACTGTGGAGCAGTTGGTGGAATGAAGATTGGCAGGGGAAACCGAAGTACTCGGAGAAAACCTGCCCCAGCGCCAATTTGTCCACCACAAATCCCACTTGACCAGGCCTGGGATCGAACCCGGGCCGCCGCGGTGGGAAGCCAGCGACTAACCGCTTGAGCTATGGCGTGGCCCAAACACGTATAGTTATTGAAATACCCATACGGGCCCTTATCGGTGCAACGCATCGTATTACTCGTAAATATTAACATAAAAAATCTGCCTCGGATTGGAGTATAGTTAAAATAGCAATTACGTGATTAAGAATAAAAATAAAAGATAGAATAAAAGTGTACTATATATAAAATGTTGAAATAATGTTAAAACATATTAAAGGCATGTTAGAAGTGTATAAAAGGTGGGATCTGTATGCCAACTAGAATTTTATTTTAAGGGGATATCCTGATACAGTGTAGAATTGGGCGTGTGTGTTGCGTAGGCCTTGTTGCAGAAATTCTACGTAATAAGCCCGGCAAGTGAGGCCCAAAGACAAGTTTTCAATCTGTAATAAATAAGAATCAGTCTGTTAGTGTTTTTAATGTGCTATAACTTGACTATATATATATATGCAACTGAGCCCATCTAAATGGCGTACTTGATAAGCCCCTCCCATCAGTCTGTATATCTCTATGTATATTCCCTTTTTCGATACTAGGCAAAGGCTCGGTAAAGTGTATCACTCTTTTCTTTGTTAGGCAGCGGCAGCAGAAGAGTCGCTGGGCGCTTAATTTTCTGTGCGGTCCGTGTCTTATCGAAGGAAAGTAGGAGATTAGTTCTTCCTAGAACTTCGTAAATCATCTCAAATGCTGCGTAATTTTGTTCTTCATATAAGTAAAGTAATGTCCCTGTGCTTAATTAGTTAATCAGTATGCCATGAGGACATATGAGAGAGTGGAGGTATAGATCCACTCTTCTTGGCCTCGGTACTAGATGCAGGTGAGCAGTCAGCTACACGCCCCTACCACTTTACCCCCGGGGAAGAGTCGCCAATACTCAGTGGCTAGAACTCTTCTTAATTTTCAATTATTACTCTCGTTTCCGAGAACATCGTTAAATAACTTTAGAACTACTAAATTTCGGGTCACAGATGGCAGTTAGGTTGTCAGCCTTACGCGCCGGCCGCCCTTTACCCGAAAAGAATATTCCTGGTACTCATTTCTGTTATAGGCTCAGTCGACCCCAGGGCCATAGTGTTGCTGGAAGCATTAGGTAAATTGAAATACCCACCTCATCGGGATTCAATCCCGCGACCTTCCGGCTTGTAGCATAGTGCCTCAACCAATTACGCTATCACGTGCCCCATATATATACACAGATACATATACATATACGCACACGAAGGCGATTTAATAAAATCAATGCTTGTTTATCCTCTAATGATGTTTTCCACTATTTAATTTCAATTTTAGCTCTTTGTAACTGAGCTTCAGAACAGGAATTCAATTTGGTAAATTGGGCTTCTCGGAGCGCTACCAGGACAAATATTATATTTGAAACAAACGATACCGAAATATTGAAATTTCTTAAGCATTCTATTTTTATACTATCTTTATGCTACTTAGCCTCCTAATTGATACATGGAAATGAGCGTAAGCAATGTGCTGAATTATTCGCATTGAGATTTTGATAATGACGACTTGTGACATATTTCCTTCTTGTCTTGTTTGCCACAGTGATGCTCAGTAAGTGATCGCTTTAGTCATTAAACGGTAGCCAAAGAACATCAATCACTCTACCCGTTATTAAAACGGGTCGTGTAGTGTCGTAGAGAAACCAATGCAGAGATGGGGAAACGGATGAAGAAAACAGGAGAAACGAAAGAAATTATATAGTAGATTACCTGAAGGTACAATTAACCCTGTGCCTAATTAATTAATTAAGCATAACGCCATGAAGACGGATGGGGGAGTGGGAGTAAAGCTCCGCCATTCTTAACTGTAGCAGTTAATGGGCGGTTTCGTGCTCCTGCCGCTTTATGACCGGTGAAATAGGCCCCGGTACTCCACTGTATAGTTAACTATGTGGGCTCCAGAGCCGGTCTGAACGTCAGGAAGAAAATTTCTTGCCTCTACCAGGAATCGAACCCCGGCTCCTGTGTCGTCCAGCCAGTAGTCTAGTCGCTATGCAGGCTGGACTAACTATTAAACCAATAACTGTAAATATTCTAAAATATTTATTTTAAATAACATGGCTCTTAGCGCAGCTACTATAAGTTAACCTTAAGCTGTTGCCCCTACTATGGAGCACAGGGCATCCGTGAAACGCTTCTTTTTACTTCAGTGTCTTAATCTTAGATAGTCGGTAGGACTCTTGGACGGGGGATCAGTCCGACGCAAGGCCTCTTAACTACACAGAACAACACAAACACAGGAAAAACACAAAGAGACAACCATGCCTTGAGTGGAATTCGAACCCATGATCACAGCGTTCGAAGGGGGCGAAGACATTTCATGCCTCATACCGCGCGGCCATGGTGATCGGCCCTTGTATATTATACTAATTATGCCCTGCTTCTATTTTGATTCGTATTGAGTCGTGTAGAATTTTTCGGTTTTACACTAATGTTATTTCTTCGCCCATTTATTCGCTCACTTCCCTCTTGTTCCTGACACAGTTTTATTATGCAGCAGAGACATGGACTTCTGGACCGCTTGCATGTGCAGTGAGTGTATGTTCCAGGGAAGTGTCCCTTTAAGGTTTCTTGAAACATCTTCGCTTATTTCTTGTAAAACTTTTTCCTGAGTTTGGTTTTCTTGTCTGTTTGGAACTAGCATCGTTTCGTACCGAACAGGGCTTCCCTTTGTCCGAATTTTCTCTCTTGCTTATGACTCGTAGTTGTATGAATTGTTTAGGCTCTTTCGCGTCACAGTTGCGGTTTCCTCACAGAAGGACGTGGGTCGATGTCGGTATGTTAAAGGGGATTGAGTTGTTGAAATGTGAGAGTTTCGTAGCCGGTGACGATCATAACTACCGCGGGTCCGTTATGGAAATATAAAGGCTGTCGAAGTGGTCGTGGTACATTTTAGGGTTAAGAATCGTGCCTTTTAGGTCCTTTATGACATGCAACCGTACGAGTATATTTTAGCGCTGTCGTAGCGGAATTATTTCACGCGGTGTCTACGTCGTTACTTCCGGTATGCTAACTCGTAGTTTTAAAGAAACAGTTCTAGCAGTAACTCATAATGCCTGCTGTCATATTGCACAAACTTTCAGTCATGCAAGTGTTATATTGTTGATGTCACGTTCAAGCAACGTGCATTTTTATATTGTCGCAATAAAAAGAATTTTTAACTCGTGGATTTTCGTGCTTCGTTCGTCTGTCTATAGCAGTAGAGTTGAATCCTGCTCGAGTCAGGATTTCTTTATTTCTAAGAATTGGAAATATCTTGCAGATGTAAGATTTGAGGGTTTCACGGCGGTGACTGTGAAGAAAGCAGTCTTCTGGGATGTGGCACCGTGTAGATGTGTTAACCGACGTTTCGGAAGAACGTATCGCCTTCAGCCACCAGTCTGCTTGTACCGGTTCTCACGGTCTCTTCGCTTGCGGATTTCTTATTTTTCCTTCTACCCTGAAGATGGAGGCGACACGTTCCTCCGTAACGTCGCTTAACACCACATCGACACGGTGCCACATCCAAGAAGACTGCTTTCTTCATCTTGCAGGTGGTTTTATTATTATTATACTTTTGGAAAGAATGTCTTTAGTGCAGATTCTATGTGCATTCAGTTTGTTTTCGGATGTAAACTCGAGTTTTGCACCGGCGTGGCATTTGTAGTTTTTTACTTATAAACACTAAGCAGTCGGTCTGTTGGTTCACAGGTGTAAATTGGGCAGCACACAAACACACAAAACACTACTATCATACACCTCTTTTTGTATGAAAATAAAATACGCTACACAGTTTCCTTATTTTCGAACGTTCCTCAGTGTCACTAGTAGTGTTTTCACCTCCCAGGTTTACAGTGAATTTAAAAGAACTACGTAATATGTGACGATATCCAGTGGATAGCAGCGACTACCACAAAATTCTGCCGTTTTCATAATGTCGAAGCGTTTACTTGATTCCGGGTTCTGAAAGAAAGACCGACATATGTCCACAACTTGGCAACACGGTTCTACGGAAGCCTAAAGTCAAGAAGTATAATTTATTTCATAATTTATTTACCGAACGACCGTGTTTGATTTTACTGCTGTGTAACAACCTATACTGGCAGTTATGCCCATTATCCTCAGACGATAAATAAAAGCACTTAATAATGCTTACTTCATCTGGCTAACATTTTATTTTAGCATCCTGTTGCATTAGAAGGACACTTTAAGATATATACGTAATACAGTCCTGTAAATACAACACTTCGTAGATTGCTGGTTAAACACCATTTAGTCTAACACAAATATTATGTTTTTGGACATTATCCATTGTCATGTTTTTATTTATAAACACAGCGTTTTGGAGATGGGATTCTGTCTCCGTCTTCAGGTGGAACCTATTCAGTTGGGCCCAATCGATAGAACTACTACGGAGAAAGGCACTAGCTCTATTGATTGGACCCAACTGAATAGGTTTTACCTGAGGACGGAGAGATATGCAGTCTCCGAAACGTTTTTAAATAAAAACAGAACGGCGATTTAGATGAAAAAGAATGAACAGGATGATGGATAATGTCCAGAAACATGATGTTTGTATTAGTGTAAGAATGAACAGGATGATGGATAATGTCCAGAAACATGATGTTTGTATTAGTGTACTATCGTCACAGACTTTTAGATCTTATTTACCATTTAATCTGTATTTCATACACATATTACAGTACGTTTCGGCTATATGGGGCAGTCGTCGTTAAAAAAGAAGAATATAGAGAAAATTCCTAATATATCATTTTGAAATAATTTTGAGAAGGATCAGGCTTCTACACTCTCACAACTTACGCGAAGTGAGGCATTATAATATGCAACCAGTACTAAGCCTGTACACTTGATAATGGCTTCACTCGACCGAAATATGTTTATACTGTGCATGGAACTTGGATTAAATAGTGTTTAACCAATAACACAGTAAGTGCAGCATTTACAAGACTGTTAGATATATGCGTTTTATACATACGCGTATATTGTTTTATATACCAAGATATCTGTCCTAGTTCAAACGCAAGTGACGCGGCCTGATGGAGAGCATCATAGACTTACACACTCATCAGCGTTTAATATTGTGACGTATATATCAATTGCTACGCAACGACTCAGTAAACACGTAACCGCTGGAGCCAACGAGCGCAACAACAGGACATACATCTACAATAGAGGCTGTGCTTTCTGCGTGCTCCGTGCAAAGTGGTTATTAAGAAGTTTTCGGTAGCACAAAGCAGTATAGAACAGAGTCGAGTTTCGAAACGCCATCCTGCCAGGATATAAAGTTGGGAGCAGAGGAATTGAATTGAGTCGAGTCTTCGGATCTAACAGTTGCAGAATAACGGGAAGAAAGGAGTTAGGCTGTGAAAAGAAGAATTCATGTGTAATTTGAAGTGACAATGAGATTCTTATAAGTCCGTTGCCGGGATACGACTAGTGAACACTGAGAATCGTAGTGAGTGCGCAGCGGTGAACTGTAAAGTGTGTAAATCAGCGATAGCGCTCTACTGCCTGTAGTCCCGAGCTGTGAATGTATAAGGTGCAATAAATCCAATCATCTAATCAAAACCCCCGTCTATAGTTACCCCTACACACGACAATATTATCTAAGCCATCACATTCTGATACTAAATACACCACCCGAACTGGTTGAAACTATTTTAAATCTGCATAAATGCGTGTAGCATAGCTACATAGGTTCCTATGGTTTTTGTATACCTACAGGCTATGTTACCACAAAATTTACATTTACGTGTATATGGTATTTTCTGGTCGTAGTACACCTAAGATACTTACAGCTTCTGGCCTACCCTGAAAAGCTTCAGTCCAGCTTCAGTCCAGCTTCAGTCCGAGAATAATTCTTGAGGGATTTGTGAAGGAAAAGGGGACATTACGGCATGTTTTCTTCTATCACTTTGGTTTTCCCATGCTGACTGTTATTCGATTACTTCTTGTAAAGTGAGATAGGCCTGGCACAGCCAGCACGTCATAACAAACTCTGTTTTATGTTGAGGATTAATCTCTTGTCTGGACTTAGAACGAACTAGGCCTACTTAACGTTATTTTTTCTATTTTGAAGCAAATGCAATGTTATTATTCGTATTGAAAAATTGTCTGAAAATTCCCTTAGGTATTTCTTTGGTAATCATGTTTTTGTTCTGCAACTTCATTAAAGTACCAAGCAAATTTTAATGTATCTCATTAAGTCAGTCCCACTACCTGCATTTCTGTCTTTAAAATGATGCAGTAGCAAGACATCATCATAGTTTTTACTACAGAATATAATTAATTTAAATTTTACAGTAGCGCTTAAGACCCTTAAGTGACAGAATGCTTGCTAATACACTTTACTGGTAGCGGGAAAAGAAAAAGCTGCACTGTACAACATAACAATATGTTTTGTTGCTTTGCTTTGCCCTTCTCCTGTAACGGTGGTCGTAAAAGACGTACCTAAGATTACTTAGAGCTCTCAGGCATCAAGTAAACACTGGGACTGGACGCGAGATCTCGGTCTATTTCCCGTGATTGTCATCTGAAAGTCATGTGACAAGGTTTGAACGATGAAAATATAGCTCGCCTGTGGAAATATTCTTTTTATTTATTGTTTTGCTAGTGGGGTGGGACTAAGTCCCGTGTACTGCGGCTACTTCTGGCCTATTGTACCAGCCCCAGATGGTAGGTGAGGGTGATTGTGGAGCAACTGGTGGAATGAAGATTGGCAGGGGAAACCGAAGTACTCGGAGAAAACCTGCCCCAGCGCCACTTTGTCCACCACAAATCCCACTTGACCAGACCCGGGATCGAACCCGGACCGCCGCGGTGGGAAGCCAGCGACTAACCGCTTGGTCTGTGACGCTGCCCGGAATTATTCTTAATAAATTTAAAGATTTTTGACTAGGTAACATTCAGTGCTATCATTTCGCATTGGTCCAACTTAATACCTGTTTTCTTTTTACTCTGATTACGAAGAATAAGTGTTGGTATATGAGGGATTTTTGTTGTGGTATTCGCTACGAATTGCTACAACACTGTAAGTGATGGCCCGAGTTATGGACAATATTATATTCGATTATGCCAGGGTTGTCCATAGGAGGTCGCCGTATGGTATTTGACATTTCTACTTCGTTACACGCAGGCTATTACAGGGATAATCTGATTCCTATTTTACTGCAGGCTAGGCAGACCGAATGCCCTGTCTCTGTGGTCTAGTGGTCGGAGTTCCTGACTACAGATCCAGAGGTCCCGGGTTTGTTTCCCGGCTAGACCAGATTTTCTGAGAAGTAGTGGGTCTGGAAAGGGGTCCACTCAGCCTCGTGAGGATAATCCAGGAGCTACTTGAATATAAATAGCTGCTCCGGTCTAAAAAAGAACGAAATTAACGGCCTTGGGGATACGGTGCGCTACCACGCGACATCCTCTACCCGCTAAAGCTGGCACTAACTTCGCCGACAAGCGGCGTTCGCTCGGTCGGTATAGTTTGCTTGCGGACTACAGGCCACGGAGTATTTTTTGTATATGCAGACCGAATGCTCCCAGAAAAAAGACTGCTACATAGACTACAATGAATGACAGCACGATAAGTGAGTTGAGGGGTAAGATATATTCCTTTCTTCTTGTTCCTTATTCATGTTTGGCAGTTTTACTCTCATAGTGGTAAGTCCGTCTGCCCTGCGAACCAGGGCACTTTCTATATTTTTTAAGTAACCTAACGGAAAGAAAGTCCTGTGTAAATATTGTGGCATGTAGACCCATTTCTAGGCAACGCCCGAAATAGGCGCACGCAACAATAGAAAAGGTATTGCAAGAAGTGTTTTCTTTGTGGTCCTCTCAATTCCCATTGCTAGGCAACGGATCGGTAAGCACATTCCGCGGAAACGGATACGCAAGCAACAATTGGATAACTTCAATTGCTATGGAGTGCGCTATAAATACAATAGAGGAAGGTGTGTTTTCTAAGGATCCGCCTCGAGACACTATAAGTAGCCTAGCCGTAAAGCAGAATCAGCCGTAGAATGAGAACGAGCATGGAGCGAGTCCTCGGCAGACAAGGAAGAAGGGTTCAGCTGAAGATTGGTTGTGAGTTGTAATTGGTTGTGATTAAAAGAGATTGTAAAGGAAAGTGCTAATAAATCCAATCATGCAAACCAGAACCCGTTACTATTAGTCACGGACCGATAAACACGTGGCGATATGTTTGAATTTACCAACGGAGCATGTATACCTGAAGTATGTTGTACACATAATATAGTGATTTTCTATGAATAACGAAATTTTGGTTCATAAACTTAATTGGAAGCGACTACTTGGGAGATGAAAATGTAGACGCACTAGTAGAATGAAATTAAGTAGATGTTTGAGAACTCAGATGTGAAGATCAAAACTAACTCTGGGTAAGATTAAGTAGCTTTCCTTATCCTTTAATCAGTCGGTAGGTCGTTTAGTTTGTCTGTAAACTGGATATGATTGAATTCGTTTGTATCGCTGGCTTCTCGGAGACGTGTCATGCAGATTTTCACGACAGTTGTCTAGCAGCAGACATGGCCAGTTCATATGTTCTGAGTAACATAACATGAAACGTTGGGGTTGTTACATCCAACTCCTGGAAGGGAATTAGTCCTGACCTCTGCATACACCCTTCCAGTAATTTGGTTTGGAATGACTGGACAGAAAGTAGTTACGGAAGAAGGAATTTTGTGTCGGGCTTATGATAATGTGACAATAAGTTTTATTTTTAATACAAGTGTAACAAAATGTATGTTTTGTTTGTTTATTTAAAACTCTCTTCTCCCAAAAGTATCAGGCATAACACTGGAATTCCTACTGTAACACGATAAGCGTTATCTTATTCTGGTGCGAAGTAATTTTGGAACATATATTTTGAAAACCTTGAATTAAATTTTTTATTAATATTTTCAATAGACAAAATCAGATAATTTGGAATTGGGTTAATTGCAGCAAAATTTAGTGTCAGTGTTTCGCTTTCTTCCATGATTGTGTAATTTTAATTATTTGTGTGTACAAACGATTTTATATTAAATTTGAATGCATAAACACGCTTCGGAAGATTATCTTTTCTTCCGACTTAATTTTCCAGAAACTATTTTCGAATTTTATTGAGTGTGGTCGTGGTAGCTTTCAGGCTTATTAAAGAGGAGAACTTAATTCAATTACATCTGATCTTATGAGCATTTTTGCTGCTCCCCTCAGGCCATAAGACGTAGTCTGTGGTATGCCTTGTGTACTGCATGTCGGGACAGTCTTCAAGTGTTGTGGTGGGCTGGTAGATGCTTACTTTAGTACCGGATCATAATTGCAGTTCCTGTGAAGCAGGCTTCAGTACTGAGCACCGTAGTTCCCACTTAGCATGTGACTGACAACATCAAAGAGTCCTGGCATAAAATTACCGCACCAGAATGTCGTAACATACGATTTCCAGACGGGAGGAATTGTGGTCTTGGAATTATGAGCATCACCATACATGGAAAGCTCCCTATGTAAGGCTGATAGGCAGAGACCTTTTGCCTCATTTGCGAGCATATACAAAGAGGCAAGGTTCGCATGCGGATGACATGTAAAGTTAAAGGAAGGAGAATAATATCTACTGGAACATTTTTAGTTATTCTGCTGCTACATATATGTAACAGAATTGTGCTTTGCCTGAAATTCTATTATTCCTCATTGGCGAGGCAATTATTTAATCACAGTTCAAGGAGGAATTGATGTTCAGGTGTTATGAAAGTCCGACTGTGTGCCTTGTATCATTATTTCACGAAACTAACTCCACGGAGCCGGGTCGTTCTTGAGAAGTCATCAGTCGCTCAGCTACTCAATTTCCCAAAATTTTATGACACCCGAAGTTTCATTGCCGTGTTCTTCACAAGAGCCCAACACTGGTCCCTATCCTGAGCCGGATTAACCGCGTTCCTTAGAACCCTTCCTGTTTCTCTAACGTAAAAAAGGCGAAGTTGTTCCTGTGCTTATCTAATTAAGCACTACGCCATGAAGGCGTATGGCGGAGTGGATGTATAGATCCACATTTTCTTGAACGAAGCACTAACTGGAGCTGAGTGGTCAGCTTCACGCCTCGGCAGCTTTACCCCCTGGGAAAGAACCCGTGTTACCTATTGGATAGGAGGTCGGATGGACCCCAGAGCCCCTCTGGACGACCTGGAGAAGAGAAAATTCTTGAATCTACCGGAACTCAAACTCCGACCCTTCGGTCGCCCAGCCCGTAGCCAGTCGCTATATCTTCTACGCTATCCCGGCGTCTCCTATAAGGCCCATTTTAATATTATCGGTTCTCCTACAATTGGGTCTCCATAATGGTCTCTTTCCTTCTGGCTTTCCCTGTATGCATGCCTCTTCTCATGCATGCTGCATGCCCTGTTCATCTCTTCCTGTGCAGAGAGTACGAGTTAAGAAACTCTTTCTAAAGATACATGAAATGCAGCGACAGATGAATAATCGCAGACAATAATATTGTGTCTCAATACAGCAGTCTCTGCCTCCCCACGCCTGTTGTCAATATCAGTCCCCTCTGTGTCTGAAGTTGTTGTTGTTGTTGTTGGAGAGGGTGGGTTTTCCCCATGCACTTAGACCAGATATTGGTCCATTGTGCGTCCCCTTCTGATATTCTACCAGTCTCTATTCCCTACCGGTACTGGTGCGTGCCATCAGTCCCGACTCAGACAGCGAGTTCGGCCTCTACTGGCTCAGTGGTATCTCGATGCTTCCCCCATCTACCAGAGGCGTTAGAGACTACTGTTGGGCGGGAAATGTCCTGAATTTGGCTCAGAGGTCCCCTTGAGACATGGGGTTTTTTACGTGCAGTAAAGCTACGACACGGGACCCACGGCTTAAAGTCCCTCCCGGAGGAGTTGTTCCCTGAATTTTTCCGCCCTTAAAAATTCCACGACCTCCGCCGGGTTTGAACCCGCGTACCTTGAGTCACGAGGTGGGAACGTTACCCCTAGACTACGGAGGCCGCTGTGTCTGAAGCTACTAGGCCCAGGTATCTAATGATAAGTTGTATTCTGTACATGTTAGGCAAAATCTATAGAGCCTTGGGTGGATCTTCTCTTTAATTTTAACAATTCTGATCTTGAATCGCACTGTAACATGGCAGATATTTATGAGAACATTCGGAATCCTCTCCTCTTACAGCAAAACAGAAAAAAAAATACTACCGTTGTTTTAGTCTGCAAGCGAACTATACCGACCGAGCGACCGCCGCTTGTCGGCGAAATTAGCGCCAACTTTAGCGGATAGAGGATGTCGCGTGGTCAGTGCAACGAATCCTTGTGGCCATTAATCTCGGTTTTCTAGACCGGAGCTGCTATTACCTTGAAATGGCTTCTCAGTTATCCTCAGGAGGCTGAGTGGACCCCTTTCCAGACCCCACTACTTTATCAGAAAATCTGGTAGCACCGGGAATCGAACCCGGACATCTGGATCTGTAGCCATGAACTCTGATCACTAGACCACAGAGGCGGTCCTCCTCTCACAGCAAACGAATTTAAAGATGGATATTTTAAATTTTTAATAATTTTATAGCAGTATAAGAAGACTGTGGTTGTCAGACATCTTCTTAGCCCAAAGGTCAATAGATATTTCAAACTGAAATTGCGTTCCGGCTTGTAAGATGAGCAGGAATAGCGTCGTAATGGAATTTTAATTCGTGCCTGTAGCTTAGAATAAACTGCACCACGCGAAATATTGGAGAAGCAAGAATATTCCGTAAGCAGATGCCTTGGTGCAGGGTCGCTGTCTTGTATATTACTGGCGCCATTAGCCACAGAAATGAGACATAATCCCATGTCCCAGAGCCACTTAGAGCAGCGTGTCTGGAATACAAATTAAGCTGTAGTGTGATGGTAGTCAAACTGTGCATGAATTTTAAATTTATACGAATTATTTCACTTACTAGCTGTAACTAACAAGCATACGTCATATTGCATGAATCAGTAAAGTGAAATTGCCCGTCACAGTGGCCGCGCGGTCTAAAGCATGAACTGTCTTTGCTCGCTCGGTTACTGGGGTCGTGGGTTCGATACCCACTCAAGGCATGGATGTTCGGTGTGTATATACGCGTATTCTGTTTTTGTGTTGTCCTGTGTCTAGGTAGCGGCCTTGCGACGGGTTGATCACTCGTCCAAGGAGTTCTACCGTTTGTGAAGAATGATTACGGGACTGAATAAGAAGCCTGAACCCTGAATGGGCTGGAAGAGCAATTGAAAAAAAAAAGTGAAATTACGACTTGCGTTTCTGTACCTTCTTCCAGCCATGTAGATATAGAGTGTCTTCAATAATATTCCGCGTATGAGTGACTATAGACGGGGTTTGGATTTGTTACGCGATTTATTACACACTTTAACACACGACTCGTCACAACGCTTTACAGTTCACTGCTAAACACACAAGTGTTCTAAGTTTGTTTTGTCTTCACTAGTCGTTACCTGGTGACGACTTCCAAAGGTGGACGTTCCCCTTTCCCTCGGTTCTTGAAGCATCACCATGCCTCAGCTAACAGTTTCTTACAGCAACGGCTCACAGGGACTGAACTACAGTTCTCTGGCTGCTTACTAACTTACCAACTCTTCACTTCCTGCACTGTATTGAACTCATTTTCATTAATTGTCCTGGTTATAACGTCTCGGCACGGACCGCACAGAAAACACCATTCCTCTTTTGCTGTTTAGTTGTTGCTTGTTAGAAATCTGTTGCCTAGCAGCAGCAGTAAAGAGGGGCCGGCGGGTAATTCTGACAAGCTCACCGCCGTCTGTGAGCCGATTGTCTAGAAAATGTAGGAGCCTCGACGTCTCACAGCCCTATGGGCCCGCAAGACCTGTTACAAGGGTAGCTTTAATTTTACATGTCACTAGAGAGTACTTCGACACCGTACAGTGCGATCGTATTTTATGCGAAGATACGTTCCTGTAGATGTCGCGTAATTCAAGACAAGTGTTGAAACAGGTGAGTCCTGCCGAATTCTTTTGGGATTCATATTGTGACGGTTTTGCTCAAAGCATTAACCGTTGCACACACACTAGAATTCTCCGTCTTCACTAGTTGTCTCCTGGCAACGAATCTCAACACAGAAACTAGCACTTTAAATCGCTATAATGTCTTCCTGTTTTCAATCACTCTGTACTCCTCTTTCCTAACCCGCACTCAACTAATCTTCACGATTCACTAAGGACACACTTCATTCTCGTCCTTGTACTCTTTAACTGCTATGCTCTAAACTAAGGTACAACAGGTCTTCGTTGTATAGGCTCCGCACGGACAACACAGGAAACGCAGTCTGTTGTTGCGTTGCGCAGACCACATAGAAGACGAATCACATGATTGTTAAGTACTGTTGGAGTGTGACGTTATTGCGCCTGCGCGGAAGAGTGTTTACCAAGCCGTTGCCTCGAAGAGGGCTGCATAATGCAATTGTTTCATTGTTGGTGCCTGTATTATTTAGAAACGGCTGTTTCTGTGGCTCAACCCTCATTGCACAGGGCAAATACCCCACTTTATTATACCGAATTTTATAAATCATGCTGTTTAAAATTGAGGAGCCGGGATAACATAGTCGGTATCGCGACTAGCTACAGGCTGGACGACCGAGGGTTTGGAGTTCGAGTCCCGGAAGGGTCAAGAATTTTCTCTTCTCCAAAACATCCAGACCGGCTCTGGCTTGCACCCAACCTCCTATGCAATGGATACCAGGGGTAAAGCGGCCAGGGCGTGAAGCTGACCACCTCCAGCTAGTGCCGAGGTCAAGAAAATGTGGAACTATATGTCCACTCCCCCATACACCTTCATGATATAGTGCGTAATTAGTTAAGCACAGGGAAGACTTTACCTTTTACTATTTCAAATTCGCATGAAATGCAACCGAACATACTGTAATTTCCTAACCAACTAACTGCATGGAGCTGAGTCGTTAAGGGGAAGCCGCCACTCGCTCAACTACTGTAATTTCCTGCAATCGGTAATAACGCTGTGGAGGAACGAACTTCAGAGTGGGCGATAATAGCCGCAATTAATTTAATGTTCTAAAATGATGTATGGAGATAGATATTGATAAACTGAACAGCTTTCATTAAGATACCCTTTTGTATGTCAAGAAATAAAATACCTGCTGCCTGAAATGTGTAGGACCTATTGAGCTTTCGGTTTGACTGCGATAACTGATTAACTCTTGGAACTGTGCTTGCAAAATATATTGCGGGGGCAACGTAAACTCATGTACACATTCGAAAAGAAGTGTTGCTTGTTAAGCTGAACATTACGAACATGGAGTCTGAGACAGCGAATCTCTTGTGCCTTAAACAGTTGTGTCTTCTGGGATATAACACCATACAAAACGTAAAAAAGAGGTGAAGATACCTGTAACAGGCCTTGGTGGCTCATAGGGCTGTAAGACGTCGGGGCTTCCACATTTTCTAGACAGTTGGCTCACAAATGGCGGCGAGATTATCAGTCTTGCGCGCCGGCCGCCCTTTACCCCCCAGGAAGATTCCTGGTACTCATTTCTGTTAAAGGCTGACTCCACCTTTAGGACCGTTGTGCAGCTGGAATGATTAGGTCACTTGAAAAATCCGATGACCTCATCGGGAATCGAACCCGCGACCTTCCAGCTTGTACTATAGTGCCTCAACCAACTACGCTACCGCGTGCCCCCTCATAACACTATATAGTCCGCTTAATGTCAAACCGGCGTTTCGGAGGAACGTGTCACCGCCATTTTCCTGGTCGAATTATAAGCCAAGCAAGAAATCAACATGAAGCAGACAGCAAACAGAACAGAGGCTGTGTGTGGAAAATTTTAGGTAAAACAAGTATGTTTTAACTCCTTCAAAAATGTAAAATAATTATAATAACAATACAAAAAAACAGTGTATAACGTATGGTTGCAAGGAATGAAAATTTGAATTCGAGCTGATTACCGACCATCCACTCACGAATCCTGCACCCTAACTTATGAGCTAAATGTAATTTCGTTATAAAATGTACCCACATCATCTAAATACTGCATTAAACGGCACGAGATTTGTGGGATTTTAAATCGACGCGATAGAAGAGCGGACGTCAATTCTATCCGGAAATTCTTGTCTCTGTCTGTACATACCAAACTTCACGGTTTGTGGTTCTTAGCACTCGTGGTTGATATTCATGGTCGGCCATGTTCAAGTCTCGATCCTAAGGCCTGTTGTTCTGAGTGAAGTCTCTTTATAGATTTGCTCCGTCCCTTCATGGAAATTCCGAGGTATCCATCCTTTCCAATTCATCATTACAACTCACACCATCATTAGATGCTACACACCTTAGGCAATTAAAATTTGTCGTTAAATAAACAAATAGTCAATCAATCAATCAATCTGTATATGTGCACTGAATAATTGCCAAAATCTGATTAATGTTAAAACAGTTCCCTCGAGCGCGAGTTTCTGCTTGTTGCCTACCTCCTGTTAATAAAAAGGCCATGTGAACATTACGCAAACATGTGTTATTGATCAGTGTGAAGCGAGAGATGATGGCTGAACCCCACTCGGTGTAAGCGTTTCTGTATTTCGGGAGTAACATTTAGCATTGTCCATACGCACAAATATTATGTAAGTCGAAGATTTTTTTTTTGAGGAATTTCCTAAATGTTTTGTTCAGTCCGTACAAATTTGTGTTTTTCCGCAGTTCAGTTCGAGATATCGGAGGGTCGCGCACCCTCATACAGTCTTTACATAATTTCTGATTTTAGAGTCGAGGAGGAAATAACAGGAGAATAACAATAGAAAACTTTGAAGAAGTGGTGTTACAAAAGGAAAGCGAAAAAAAAGAAGAAAATTTTGGTTTCGTTGCCTAAATAGGCCACATAAGCCTCCTATTTTTTTATGTTGTTTGCACAGAATTGTCATTATGGAAGTTTACATGACTTGAACTATGTGTGTGGGGATGTGAGAAGGGGACTCTGATGTTCTCTTTCTCTTTTCTTCATGGATTAACCAGGTTAATGCCTGTTTCGGCCTCAAAATTATCTTCCCTGCAGTCTCCATTCTCTCTCTCTCCCTTTCCGCTCTAGAGGTCTGTAGTTAAGCTCCTCATATAATATAATTTACCATGAATTTTTCCACCCCTTCTTTAGCTATTACACATCTCCGTTATGTTACTATCCTCCCTTGTATTTCACCACTTCATTTCCTTTTCACTCAATATTTCTAAAGGAGCCCATACACGTACGAGTCTGGCTCACGAGTCCGACTCACCTCGGGTTCCAATGAGCCAAACTCGTCCGTGTGTGGTTCGCAAAGTTGGGAGTCAGCTCATGCGTTTATGGTGAAATTAATCCGAGTCAAGCTCGCCGAGCCAGACTCGTAAGTGTATGGGCCCCTTAATACCACAGGCATCTCATAACATCAGTAAGTTTCATATGGTAACTTAACTTAAAATACGGTACTGTAATTTGACCAAGAGCCGGGGCAGAGCAGTTGGTATAGCGACTGGCTACGGGCTGGACAACCAGGGTGTCGAAGTTCGAGTCCCTGTGGGGGCAAGAATTTTCTCTTCTCCATATCGCCCAGACCGGCTTTGGAGCCCATACAGCGCCCTATCCAATGATTACCGAGGTCTCTTTCCACGAGAGTAAAGCGGTAAGAGCGTGAAGCTGACCACTCACCTCCAACTAGTGCCGAGGTAAAGAAAATCTTATACTTTAATTCGTGCAGTATCTGATAATATCTTATAATGCTGCATCAACTGCCGAGGTTGTCTAGCATTAGAAGAAGTGCCTAAATACCTACCTCCATGGAACTTGAGAAGCCGCCAGTCGTTTCGTAACTCAACAATTTCCCATTTTACGGAACGCGAAGTTTCATTATCATGGTCGAAAAAGAAATGTTAGGATAAAAACGGAGGTGATATGAGGGAAAGTAATTCATATAAAAGGACTGAAAAAAGGAAACCACGAAAGTCCTTAATCAGGATAACGGTATATTGTCTGGAATTCGAGCCGTACACCGTGCGCTTGCGTGTCAGACACCGTACCGCTGTGCCAGCCTGCTCGAAATGCTGACAAAGGGAAGTATGTGAGTGTGGTATGACGCAGGATATATTTTAGCCCCTCGTAATCTTTGTTTCTGCGAATTCCCGTTTTCCAGTTGAAGCTACATTTTAATAACTCGTCTGAGGAAAGTAAATGCAGCCCTATATGAATGAAGCATTGCTCTCTGTGTTAAGTGTGAGGGGAGAGTTTCAATTTGAAATTAGAGCATGCACATTTCCGACTGCTGATCCCCCCCATAGCAGCATAATTTGTGAAAGATAGCGGATACGGGGCTAATGTAATTTACAAAGTTTACTTGCGCCCCCAGTAAGAAAAAGGGCGGCTGTTGGTTTGAGAAACGAGCTGACAAAAGTAATAGTGATCTAACAGCGCCATCAAGCGATTGAATGTTGAATTCAAGCCAAGCGGATCCTCCCGCCTTTTATCTGAATGATCGCTGTGAGTGGAAAAACTAACTACCCTTAGTTACATTATGGAATTAATGGTGATTGTAGCATTACACAGATTCCCTGCGTCCTTTTCTTGGGTAACACTTAACTGGGACAATGCACCCTGTCTAACGACGTGATTAAATTGAACTGTTATGCCACTGTTTTGGTGTAAGGCAAATGGTAACTGGTACTGCGATTTATATTTCTTAATTGAATGCATTGGAGAGAGAATACTGTCTCCTTTTCATGAGGCACACTGAACACTCTAAATAGATTACTCGAACGTTTAGTGGCTGCAACTGTTAGAAAGTGGATTTTGGTTATGAACTAGCATGCTCACACAATTCTCAAATTCTTGTGTATTTGCAAATGGCGAAAGGAATTTGGAAAGCAAAATAGCAATTTTTACCGGTCACAGTAGTCGAACGGTCTAAGGCATGTACTGTCTTTGCTCGCTCGGAAGCCGGGATCGTGGGTTCGGATCTGTTTCCTGTGAGGTACGAACTGAATTCCTATATATTATTCTTATACATTGCCACTCACGGTAGGCGAGCGGTCTAAGGCATGCACTGTCTTCGCTCGCTCGGAAGCCGGGATCGTGGGTTCGGATCTGTTTCCTGTGAGGTACGAACTGAATTCCTATATATTATTCTTATACATTGCCACTCACGGTAGGCGAGCGGTCTAAGGCATGCACTGTCTTCGCTCGCTCGGAAGCCGGGATCGTGGGTTCGAATTCCACAAAAGGCATGGTATGTTTCTTATGTGTATATATTGTCACGTGTTGGGTATGCCAAGCGAGAAATAACTTTACGTGGGCCTCGGATTTAGCGAATCTTTATTGGACACTCAGTCTTACACGCCTTACAATTATTATTACTCGCAGTATCGCTTGACTTCTGTCTCTACTTCAATGCTTATACTGGCCGTGGCTGGATCTCAACTGTCTTCGGCGATGGCTATCCCAGTGTCGAAGCTGGGATTTTATAGCCTCGGCGGTTGCTATGCAATGAAGCTTCTGTTGTCATGCAATGTTTCGAACAATTCGTTACCTTTCATCTCCTAGGAAACGCGTTTGTTTGCCCCAGGCAGCGGCCCACTGTTATTGCGTTGTCGCTGTGGGAACTCTCCGTGTATTCGTCGTAACCATGGAGACTCACTGTAGGCTGTTAACTTCCTATTGTGGCCGTTGCGCAGTGATGACCGTGAGGTAGCACGTTACAATATGTTTATTCTGTGTTTGTGTTGTTCTGTGTTAAGGTAGAGGCCTTGAGACGAGCTGATCACTCGCCCAAGGAGTCCTACCGTCTGTAAAACGATAAAAATAATAAAAAAAACAACCTCGACACCGTAAAGGTATAAGAGGAACGGATTAAGTAAGATTGAAACAAAATCGAGGAGTTTGAAGTTACGTAAAATCTTACTTAAACCAGTCGTGAAATATGGTACTGATGCATGGACCTGGTGTAACAGATGAAAGTGGAATAAAAACCGCAGAAGAGATAAAATAAAAAGTCGAAGAGAGTGATACAGTTGGAAAGATGTTTCTTAAGTCTTTACAAGTGTTAAATTACTCGATGCGTGAAGACAAAACCGAGGTTCATTTTGGACGCGTACCGCCACCATTTATTATAAAACAAAGAAAAGTAATTTTAAAATAAGGATATCAACTCATACTGAAATTAAGAGAATAAAAAATGAGGTAAGGATACAATTTCTTTTTACTTAAGTTTCGTTTCGAATCCCCGCCATTTCTCGCCTAACCTGAACTATTACCTTTCAGAGTAAAGTACTCATTACCCGTTTAAAATAGTCCACGACTCTTCATCTCTCATGTCTCCAGGTTTATCATTCACAGTCAACCAACCGTATCGGTTCCAGCGCTAACTACATATACTCAGCAGTTGCATAATAGAATAAAGAAATCCCGTCACTTGAAGGGCAGAGTTGGCACTCTTCAATTTGCACATGCATCCCCCCTACTCTTCATCAGCTGCGTAAACAGAGGTACGTCTGTTTGATCCCCACGTGATTAGAGTAACTGATCCTAATTAAAACTGAAAACACACATTCGGCACTTTGACTCTTGCCGTTGCCTGAAAATTAGGAACAACGCATTACATCATCAAAGTGCGGTGCCAGTGGCTGCGCTGGACCATTATATGGACCGTGTTTGCTCACTCTCTTACTGAGGCTAATGGAAACTAATTAAACGTTCATCCTGAGACTAGAAACTGATGAGCAGAAGCATCAGACTGCCACGTAGTAGTAAAGCCCTGTTTCTTAGGGGTCCCATATACGTACGAGTCTGGCTCGCGAGTCCGACTCGGATCGGGTTCCAATGAGCCAAACTCGTCCGTGTGTGGATCGCCACGCTCATACGTGTGTGGTTAAATTAATTCGAGCCAGGCTCCTCGCCGAGCCACACTCGTATGTGTATGGGCCGCCTTAGAATGCAGTTGAATCTGATTCGGTGATTCTCTTTTTAAACGTGTTTCTGTCATTGTCATTTTAATAGAGTAACTCATAAGGAAAAAAATAATTTATCTACATATCTGCAGTTTATTATTTTTGTCACCAATTTACTGGAATTCTGTGTATTATATTTACTGTTAAATAGGTTCGACAGCAAGAAATGAACACCGAGCGTAATATGAAACCTCAACACACAAAAAAGAATTTTTTGTCATATGTACAAAAGTAAGGAGGATTTTATAGATACTTGAATCCTACGTTCCAAGATTTGCCCATCACTCACCATTTTTTTAAACGAATGAATTATGAAATTTTGGACTAATTTGAGAATTAATTATGATACCAAAGTACAGATGGCATATGAAACTCGTTTAAAATATAGCTACTGATGATTATGGCTGCATTTCGCTTCTAAGTATCCCTTACCAATGTTCAGCAGTAGATGCCAAAGTGCAGACTCATCATGCCTTCATCTCATCAACATCATGGTTATTCCTTGATGGAACAGTTTCCGTTGCTCAACGCTGACAGCACCATAGTTTTGATGGGGAAAAGTCAGCATACGAATTCAGAAAATTGAATCCAATAACGTTTTTCATGCAATGACTTTGTAGGCATTTAAAAAGTCTTCAACAGGTGAGGCGCAATTTTTACCTTGAAATTTCCGAGGTTATTTGTTATTACTGCTTTAAATGTTTTGCCAGCTACTCCTTCAGCTTCATGTAAAGTTTTTAAAACGTGAGATCGCTAATTTGAGACCCCGAAAACGCCGCTTCTTTGGTTTGGGCCTTTTTTATCCTCACGCAGAGACTCGCCCTACAGTATGTAATGGCAGCAATGAAACAATGGCTTCTTTCTTTTGCCACAGAAACGATGCTTGTCAAAGTGGCAATTATTTTTTAGTAATAGCCATCCAGTGCTTTATATTCCCATTCATACCTCCACAATAGTATTGTGATATGATGCCCAAAATCCGGGATAGTGATATAATAGAAGACGTCCATTTCTAGGCAACGACTCGGTAAATACGTTTCCGCTCCAACGAATACGCAAGCAATAATCGAGCAACTTCCGTTGTTATGCAACGGTGCTGTAAAGACGCCTTCCCAATAACGGAGAGGCTGTGTTTTCTTTTTGGTCCCTGCAAAATAGTTATAAGGAAGAGTTCCGAAGCTAACAGGAACAGCATAAAATCGAGTCGAGTCGAATTTCGAGACGCCAGCCTGTCGGGATATGAGCTTGGGAGCGGAGGAACTGAATTAGTTAGCAGTTGCAGAATAATGACAAGAAAGGAATTAGGCTATGCAAAGAAGATTTAGTGTGTTATTTTAAGTGACGACACACTTATAAATCCGTTGCCAGGATACGACTAGTGAAGACTGAGAACCCTAGTGCTTGTGTAACGGTGAACTGTAAAGTGTGTAGATCAGCGACAGCGCTGTATTGCCTGCAGTTCCGAGCTGTGTGAATAAGGTGCCAATAAATCTAACCATCTTATCTAAAACCACGTCTTATAAGTCACGCAACAACCCCACACGTGACAGCATTTCGTAGCTCATCTATAAACCAGGGAGAAGCACGAGCACTTTCAAAGCTCCACAGGTATGCCAAGAATATTTATGTTATTGGACATGTCCCCCCTCCCCCTCCCAAATGAAAATTATCATATGATCCCTCCGTATGAATGGCATGTGCTTTTGTAAAGGAATAATGTTTATTTTCGTTATGGAGGAACACAATTTTCAAACTCAGCTTCGAAGGATCGATAAATAGATGTCATTCGTTTCAATTATATTGTTTCCAATGGCCTCTTTAAAACAGTCCACGTAATTACAATATACAAAATTGCCTTCCTACCAAAAGTAATAGTAAAAGGTCCGCTTGAGATATTAAATGAGGTTCTGTTGATAAAAAAGATGGTTGAAATAATGCATCAGCGTATTATTGATTTTCTGACAGAAGCCTGTGTCGAACTTTGTCGTTACATTTTAAACCACTTTCCTGAGACCTTTGTACTGACAAATCTTCTCTGCGTAAAACACGTCTAAGGGATGATAGCACATCATGACATTGTATCATACTGTCGCGTTTGCTAGGCAACGTGACAAGAAATTGTGTGGCTTCTCGGATTTGAACGAACGCCTTTATTGGAGAGTCACTTTTACACTCACACTGATAGTTATTCTTCTCTTACAGTGTCCTTTAGACGTTTCTTCTTGAATGTTACAACTCTCTCGCTCCGCTGTTCTCGGTGAAGTGTCTTCTGCTCGGAGCTCAACTGTCCTTAGTCTTTGTCGGATACGAACTCTCTCCTGCTAAAATTGAATACAAACTCTGGTGATGTCTGGNGCAGAATAATGACAAGAAAGGAATTAGGCTATGCAAAGAAGATTTAGTGTGTTATTTTAAGTGACGACACACTTATAAATCCGTTGCCAGGATACGACTAGTGAAGACTGAGAACCCTAGTGCTTGTGTAACGGTGAACTGTAAAGTGTGTAGATCAGCGACAGCGCTGTATTGCCTGCAGTTCCGAGCTGTGTGAATAAGGTGCCAATAAATCTAACCATCTTATCTAAAACCACGTCTTATAAGTCACGCAACAACCCCACACGTGACAGCATTTCGTAGCTCATCTATAAACCAGGGAGAAGCACGAGCACTTTCAAAGCTCCACAGGTATGCCAAGAATATTTATGTTATTGGACATGTCCCCCCTCCCCCTCCCAAATGAAAATTATCATATGATCCCTCCGTATGAATGGCATGTGCTTTTGTAAAGGAATAATGTTTATTTTCGTTATGGAGGAACACAATTTTCAAACTCAGCTTCGAAGGATCGATAAATAGATGTCATTCGTTTCAATTATATTGTTTCCAATGGCCTCTTTAAAACAGTCCACGTAATTACAATATACAAAATTGCCTTCCTACCAAAAGTAATAGTAAAAGGTCCGCTTGAGATATTAAATGAGGTTCTGTTGATAAAAAAGATGGTTGAAATAATGCATCAGCGTATTATTGATTTTCTGACAGAAGCCTGTGTCGAACTTTGTCGTTACATTTTAAACCACTTTCCTGAGACCTTTGTACTGACAAATCTTCTCTGCGTAAAACACGTCTAAGGGATGATAGCACATCATGACATTGTATCATACTGTCGCGTTTGCTAGGCAACGTGACAAGAAATTGTGTGGCTTCTCGGATTTGAACGAACGCCTTTATTGGAGAGTCACTTTTACACTCACACTGATAGTTATTCTTCTCTTACAGTGTCCTTTAGACGTTTCTTCTTGAATGTTACAACTCTCTCGCTCCGCTGTTCTCGGTGAAGTGTCTTCTGCTCGGAGCTCAACTGTCCTTAGTCTTTGTCGGATACGAACTCTCTCCTGCTAAAATTGAATACAAACTCTGGTGATGTCTGGCCGACGTTGGGCTGTTGTAACCTGCCCTCCTACTGAATAGGTAATGCCTTGTCGAAGGGTTAATTTCGCCCGCTGTTACGCTACGAACACGGGAATACGTGTCTGCCTCAAACAGTTCGTTTGTAACGGTGGAAACCCCACTGTTAGACTTTCATTTCTGGGGCAACGATTTCCTAGGCTCCGCTGCCTAGGAATTGCTAGCCGTTGTATAGCAATGGATGCGTTCTGATTCCAAATATCTCGACCCTAGGCGGCACGCCACAGTATCTTTATAGTATGCATCCTGTTGTGTGTTATAAATAAGGTACATAAAATGTTTACAAAAGTATGCAGTCTGCACAACAATATTCTGTATTTAAAACAACGTAGACACTATCATATCAATATTTGTTTTTATCGACGCGTCAATATGTTGGTACGATAGTGTCTGCTTTGTTTTAAATGCAGAATGTTATAATGTAGACTGCATACTTATGTATACATTTTATTTACTTTGAATGTATCGTATTTTTAGACTTTGCAGTAATGTTTCTATTTGGTGAGAATAAATAACGATAAATTTTATTTATTTATTTATTTATTTACGTCAATTTACAATCTACTTGACCACTGTAAGTAATAAGTAAATGCGATGGGTGTTTATGTCGTGAAGGCGGCAGCTGCCCAGTGGCAGTACTCTACCTTTTAGTTACATAAGTCTTCTGGCCAGGTTGTCCTCAGTCGTCTTGCTGCTGGGTGCGGTTTCGTTACTTCAACGATTAGCGGGTTCTCGTGTCCTGTTATCCGAGTACGGTGTCTGGTGGTATGTTTTCTGATCTCTTCCGTGATGAGGGGTATGTTGAGATCGTTGTGGATAGTTCCGTTTGTTACGTACCATGGTGCGCCTGTGATTCTTCTTAGTGTTTTCGATTGGAATGTTTGGAGGATTTTGGTATTGGATGGTCGAGCGCAGCCCTACAGCTCGATGCCATAGGTCCATATAGGTTTTAAGAGTGCCTTATATAACAGGGTTTTGTTCTCCAGGGACAATTGCGAGCGTTTTCCTAGCAGCCAGTGCAGCTGTCTCTCTTTCAGCGTTAACTGTTGGCGTTTCTTTTTGATGTGAGTCCTCCACGTGAGTTTTTGGTCTAGGTAAAGACCTAAGTATTTGACTTCGGCGTTGCGTGGTATGTTCCTGTTGTTGATTGTTATTTGCGGACAAGTGGTTCGGCGATTGGTGAAGGTGATTTGGACTGATTTCTCGTTGTTTATGCTCATGCGCCATTTATGGAACCACTGTTGTAGGAGATTTATGTGGTTTTATAGGTTTGCGGAGGCAGTTATCGGGTTATGGTTCGCTGTGAGTATCGCCGTATCATCAGCAAATGTGGCCAATACTGTTTTGTCGGTGGCTGGTAGGTCAGCCGAATATATCAAGTATAGGAATGGGCCCAGAACACTTCCTTGCAGTACTCCCGATTTTATGTTGCGGATGCTTGAAACGTCAGTGTTTATTCTAACTTGGAAAGACCTTTCGGAGAGGTACGATTTCAGCAAGAGGTATATTTGGTTGGGTAATCTCTTTTTGATTTTATAAAGTAGGCCTGCGTGCCACACTTTGTCAAATGCTTGTTGGATGTCTAGAAATACGGCTGCGCACACCTTCTTTTCTTCGATTGCTTCCATGATGTATCGCACCACTCTATGGCACTGTTGCACTGTTGAGTGTCAACGATAAATTAAAGGATCTTCCGGTTCTTTCCACATAATCGGGGCAGCTAACGGCATTGGAAGAGACCCATTTAGCCAGAGGTCAGAAGTTCCAGATACATAGTACAGCATTATGAGGCGCTCACGTCTTGTTGTGATGTAGAGCATAAAGTTCGTGTGCGTTGTTTTCGAAAACACGGTGGAATTTTGTCTTTGATATTCAAGAATTAACTCTCCGCACACGTAACTGGACTATCTTCGCTCGCTCGAAATCTGGGATCGCGGGTTCGAATGCCACCCAAGGCATTATTGTTTATGTTGTTCTGTGTGTAGGTAGCGGCCTTGCGAAGGGCTGATCACTCGTCCAAGGAGTCCTACCGTCTGTGTAAAAAAGATTGAAAAACTGAAGAAGAGACCAGGGCCCAACAGAAGGCTGTCGAGCTATTGATGAACTGAATGAATGAATGAACTGAACTTGAACTGTCCGGATGGTTAACAGACGCAACATTTTGGCATGAAACAATGCACACGAGCCCACACAAGAAATATGAAATATTTACAATTTTTTGCAGTTTTGAAAAATCACGAATAAAATACGTGAGATTTGAGGTTTTCACGGGTTGACTATGAAGAAAGTAGGCTTGTGGGATCTGGCGCCGTGTAGATATTGTGCTAACCGACGTTTCGGAGGAACGTGTCCTGCACCTGCTCATGCTGCTTCCTCGCTCACATTTTCTTCTACCCTGAAGATTGAGGCGATACGTTCCTCCGAAACGTCGGTTAACATAATATCTACACGGCGCCACATCCCAGAAGACTGCTTTCTTCAAAATACATGAGATTTCCCGAGCGATATCAAGTGAATAACTGACAGATGACAATGAACCTGATTGAATTCTTTTGTGTGGTTTTGTCAGTCTGCAGACAAATGCCAGGACAATACCTAGAGTGGGTCAAGACCACTTCTTTCCAAGTCCTTCCAATTTATCATTTAATCTACCACCATCCATCACACTTTAAATAACCTCAATGCAGTAAGACCAGCTAAATACTCTATTAAAAGTAAAGTTGTCGTTGTAATTAATTAGTTAAGTACTATGCTATGAAGACATATAGCAGAGTAGATGTATTGCTCCACCATTCTTGACCTCGGCCCTAGGCGGACGTGAGCGATCAACTTCACGCTGAGCCTGCAGTACCCATTAGATGGAGGCCGGATGGGCCCAGAGCCAGTCTAGATGCTATAGAGACGAGAAGATGTTTTCACTGCCGGGAATCGAACCCGACTGAGCTGTCCCTATTCCAGATACTCTTTTATCGTCGTTAAATGATTGCAGTCGTTCAGTAATGTTCTTCTTCAAGTAGTTCTTAGTTCGTAGAGTTACTTCCATATTGCAGGCTTCCATCATATGAGCTCGTGTGTGATACAGACTTCTGATCGGTGGACTTTATTCCACAGCAGATGAATATTGCTAGAGTTTTCTGTGGTTCCACTCCTAATAATTAACCTCAACACGCAGATCGACATCCATAGTTAGTGTCTTTCAGCTGGACACAATAAGCTATTGACTGACTTCTCTCTCACTTTTAGAGGCAGATTTCACAGTTACCCCGGAGGCAAGCACATTAATCTCTGATCTAACTAGAACGATCAGTCTAAGGCAGATACCATAGATGTTGCTACGATAATAATTCTAGAAACGATAATCAGTAATCTCAATTCCTAGCCCACTATGGCTAATTCATAAATTAATAATAAGCTATTTAGTGGTGACTTTTAAGACGTCAGTAGTTCAGATTGTATAGTAACGGATAATAGATTAATTAATGAATACTCGATTCGAAAGGGAGCAGCAGTGGCCCAGTTCGAGGCACTGTCGCGGTATTCATCTGAAAGGACCGAGGACGTCCATGAAGGATTTCAGGTGGGTGTCACCGTCGATATTTGAATCTAGCACCTTGAGAATGGAATTCAGCAGTGTTGCCGATTGAGCCTACATACTATATGTTTATGTAAATAATCATAATTATATCACGTGTGGGGGTGGCTTACAAGACGGGGTTTTGGACTGGATGATTGGATTTAGTGCATCTTATACATTCACAACTCTGGACTACAAGCAACACAGCGCTGTTGCTATTCTACACACTTTGCAGTTCACCGTTACACACGCACTAGGATTCTCAGTCTTCACTAGCCGTATCCTGGCAACGGATTTATAACAGTCTCATTGTCACTTAAAATCATATATGAAGTTTTCTTTGCACAGCCTAAGTCTTTTCTTGCCATTATTCTGCAACTTCCAATTCAGAAGACTCGACTTGATTCAATTCAATTCCTCTGCTCTCCAGCTCATATCCTGACAGGCTGGCGTCTCGAAAGTCGACTAAGTCTTCTCAACTGAGCTCTCTTTTACAACCACTTAATACGGAACACGCAGAAAACACAGTCTCTCTGTTGTTTGGAAGGAGTGTTTACAGCGCCGTTGCATAGCAACGGAACTTACTCGATTGTTGCTTGCGTATTCGTTGTCGCGGGAATGTATTCACAGAGTCGTTGCTTATTAATTAACGTCTATTCTGACTTCAATATTTCGGGTTTGGCTCGTCATGTCACAGTATGCTTACAGTTGGCGCCACCGTTACTGTGCAATATTTCTAAATTATCACTTTCGAGCCAGTGACAGGAGTATGTGGAGCCTGGCCTTCCCAATCATCAGACTTGGAAACAGCTGCGCCTAATAAAGAGCAAGTCTCCGTACCACCCTTACCAATAAATGTAAGCGTCGCGTGAGGGAAGAAATTGGATGTCCATGGGATGTCTGCTGCATCGCATTTGCTGACCACAACAGGAGCAATTTCAACTTCGCGTGTCTTGCTACGTCTTACGGTGACAGGTAATTTATTATATACGTTTCATTTATCTGTGGTTTACTTAACGTCGCTGTCAGTAGTTCTGATTATGTACCGTGAGATGATAGTAATAAATAGTGAATTGGTGAGGATGTGTAAGGAAGCGGTGGTGGTCTAATTCGATACAGTATACTGGCATTTGCCTGGAAGTTCCGAGGAAAACCATGAAAAGTTCCAATGTACCACTTTCCAGACGGGAAATCGGAACCCTGGCCTTCCGAAATACGACGCAGCATTGTTACCCACTCCACCGTAACTTCTGGGTATTATGTAAAATTGTTTAAATTATAACATGCTCTAAGATATGTAATGTTACAATGTACTCGGTAGCACACGGTAGTATAGTTAGTTGAAGCACTATGCTACAAACCGGAAGGTCGCGGGATCGAATACCAATAAGGTGGATTTTTTCAATGTACCTAATCCTTCCAGCCGCACTATGGCTCTGGGGTCGACTCAGCCTCAAACAGAAATGAATACCAGGAATATTCTTGGGGGTAAAGGGCTGCCGGCGCGTCAAGCTGACAACCTTACCGCCATCTGTGAGCCGATTGTTTATATGGGAGCCTCAACATCTCACAACTCTATGAGCCTCCACGGTCTGTCACAGGGATACATTTACTTCTACTTTTGCTTTACTTATTTTGTACTCACCCTGTGTATACTGTTGTGGGATTGTTGGTACTTGAAAAGGCAACCACGTCATAAGCTTCTACAACAAATATTTTTTGTTGCTGGAATACATACACAGACGAGCTTCAGTATGACTTTGGCAAAGTCAAAGTTACTCGTATGTTACGACTCGTGACCATATTTTGTCTCAGATTTGAGATTTCCGTTTTTCGTCGCCTCCTACGACTCGGAGGATCGCGGTGGAGGTATTCGACCCCGCTTCAACACGGGTGTGACTCGATCTGTGTTGCTGTTGTATAACGTCGGGTCGGCCGTCAAAAAAAGTCTTTCAATCACTATCGAAGGAAACGTTTGCTAAACACCCAGTCATGGCTTGTTTCCAAAAATCTATCTCCGCGGAAACATGTTTACCGAGCCGTTGCTTAGCAGGGGTTGGTTCCTACACTGTGGTTGACGACTGGGTTGTCGTAGGTAATTGCCGCTAGGCGGCGAGCGAACTAATGGGCTTTGGAGCTGCCGTGGTCCGCGCTGATTGGCCAGTGCTTGATTCAATTTGAGTGGCTTCCACACCGTAGTAAAAATAGTGAAAACAAAACTTTCATTCCCCCGTAACGGGGACATGTAATTAAATCTGATTATTGGATGATTTATGTGTCGCTTAATATAGCAATTTTAGTAAGTTTAAGGCTGAAATTTCCGCTTAGGAGCTGTAAGATTACGAATCATTCATTGTGAAAATTCATAGAAACTAACTTACTTAGTCGCTGGCTTCTCACCGCGGCGGTCCGGATTCGATCCCGGGTCTGGTCAAGCTGGATTTGTGGTGGACAAAGTGGCGCTGGGGCGGATTTTCTCCGAGTACTTCGGTTTCCCCTGCCAATCTTCATTCCACCAAATTCTCCATCATAATCACGCGGGGCAGGCTACAATAGGCCAATCAGTGGTCGTCGTGCCGAGTGGACCCAGCTGGACTCCACCCCCCACTANCGCCACCCTCTGAAAAGTAGTCCGAATAGTATCAAAAGATATGAAGCATGGCTATGTACCTACCAGTATAAGGTCCTAGACTTGTAGTTAGGAGGTACAGAGATAAACTCTCGGCCGAATTATTAGATATCCTTACCACAAGTTCTCGTAAATTTTTGTCGGTCTCTCTAGGCAAATGCCAAGATAGTCCCTTAATTCGTCACTACAATCCTTTTAAATCCGTATTTGCTCACCAATCGTGAAAATCTCCCGCCTCATCCAGTTCTATATATAAGCCATGCAGTTGAAGCATAATCGCTAAATAACACAAAGACCAATCAGAATCTAAGACCAGCCAACACGTTTTATCGAACTGTTGATTGACACAGGTGTTCTGGAAGTTTATGTGGGGGGAAAAATCTAAGATATGTCATTACTGTTTAACAAGAGATCCAAACGACACAAAACTTCGCTGTTGAATAAAATACAGCTTTATGTAATTCTCAGTGTCGAGCTTCGAATTAAAACTAAAGAGAAATGTCATTACTGTGCAGCTATTCAGCGTTAATGTTCTCAACGTGTCAATTTGCAAATGACTTGAGAGAAATACTCTTTTTAATATCCTAGGCTTTCTAGTATTTCTTGTCCGTGAATTAGTTAACAAGCATCGATTTTTGAAGGCAGTTTGTAACACTGTGGTATTGATTTGTGTGTTCTAGAAATAGACCAACAACCGGGAACATTTCCATTGTATAAACTCGCAAAAATTGTTGAAAGACATAAACCTACATTCTTTACATTTATATACTTTCTTGTGTTTATATCATTTCGGTTTTTTTTTACAGTTTAAGAATTGCATAAATATTAATTTGTTGTAGTTAATAACGGAAAAGCAAGTGGCCAAAGTTCTTAAATTCTTCTAATAACGGTTCGAGTATGTCCATTAAAACTCTGAGATCCCCTCGTTTATGCTTTCTATTTTATGTGACCAGCTCATCTGTTTGCTTTCACATATGCTCTACCAATATACATGTTGTGACATGACACCCGAAAGCAGGAATAATGAAGTCAGGATAGACGTTCATTGCTAGGCAATGACTCGGTAAACATATTTCCCGCGGCAACGAATACGCAAGCAACAATCGGGTAACTTCCGTTGCTATGCAAAGGCGCTGTAAACACGCCTTCTCAACAACAGATAAGTTGTGTTTTCTACGACGTCCTTGCAAAGTGGTTATAGAGAAGAGTTATGCTGACAAGAGTTAGCAGAGTTTCGGAACCGCGGCCTGCGTGGATATGAGCTTGGGAATTGAACTCAGTTCAATTGTCGGAACCGGCAAGTTGCAGCATAATGACGAGAAATGAATTAGGCTGTGAAAAGAAGACTTCATGTGTGGTTGAAGTTACAGTGAGACAGTGATAAATCCGTTGCCAAGATACGACTAGTGAAGACAGAACCGTAGTGCGTGTGCGGCGGTGAACTGGAAAGTGTGTAAATTAGCGATAGCGTTGTAATTGTCTGTAGTCCCGAGCTGTGAATATATAAGGTGCAATAAATCCAACCCAAAACCCGTCTTATTAGTCACTCCTACGCGTGACAATATGTACAATGTGCTTACCGTCTCCCCAGCATTGTCTTTCCGAAACAACCCGTCATAGAAAATAAGACAATAAGCCAACAGGAATGCTCCTCATAAACACAACCTGTGAAAAATTGTTAATTTTGCTGTTACATTCATGGGTTCGAGTCCAAGCCAGTGACGGCAATGAGTACGTAGTTTTTATAATAAACATGGTGACGAAAGGCGATTGCACTAGATTTTGGCGTGATATATATTTTTATCAGTATTTGTCTTAAGATAAGTCATTGGAGGGCCGCGCCATAGCTCAAGCAGTTAGTTGCTGGCTTCCCACCGCGACGGCTCGGGTTCGATCCCGGGTCTGGTCAAGTGGGATTTGTGGTGGACAAAGTGGCGCTGGTGCAGGCCTTCTCCGAGTACTTCGGTTTCCCCTGCCAATCTTCATTCCACCAATTGCTCCACAATCACCCTCACCTATCATCTGGGACTGGTACAATAGGCCAGAAGTGGCCGCAGTACAAGGGACTCCCACCCCACTAAGCAATAAAATAAAAGATAAGTCATTTGTGTTTTCGAGTAGTTATAAACAGTGTACCGGTATTTTATATGTGTGAGTTTCGAAACACAATTAGGCCGTTCTAATGCCGGAATAGAAGTTTCTATAAACAGGATGCTTCACAAGAATTATGTTCTGAATGTCACAAATGTGACGTGCGTGTGCGAGAGCCTAAGAACGCAAAAGAATCTTAACTTGCAGTGTACATATTTCTACATGGACACACTCATTAATCTCTAATATACGTTATATTAATATTGTATTTGAGCATCGTGGACATGTGTGTAAGATATACACAGGTAATATAGTCTTGTAGATTCAACGCTTCGTAGGTTATTGCTTAAACACCACTTGATCTACGTTTCGTATAAGCGGCCTCCGTAGTCTAGAGGTAACGTTCCCACCTCATGACTCGTGGTACTCGGGTTCAAATACCCGGCGGAAAAATTCAGGGAACAAGTCCTCCGGGAGGGACTTTAAGCTGTGTGTCCCGTGTCGTAACTTTACGGCATGTAAAAGAACTCATATCCCCAAAAGGGATCACTGAGCAAAATTCCAGGAAGTTTCCCGCTCAGCAATAGTCTCTAAGGCCTCTGATAGATGGGGGAAGCATTATAGACACCGCTAAGCAAGTGGCCGAACTCGCTTGCTCGGCGGGACTGATAGTACGCACCATTTATCGGTAGGGTAAAGGGACTGGTAGAATATCATAGAGGGAAGCACAATAGATCAAACTGGTCGCGGTGCATGGGGAAACCCACCCTCTCTAAATAACTAACTAATGTTTCGTATATATTGTCACGTGTTGGGTATGTCACTAGTCAAATAACTTCACGTGGGTCTCGGATTTAGCGAATCTTTGTTGGACACTCACACTTATACACCATACAATTATTATCGTTTGCAGTATCACTTGACTTCTGGCCCAGTACTCCAATGCGACGTCTCAACTATCCTTGGCCGTGGTTGGATCTCAACCGTCTCTGGCTCTGCTTATACACGTATAGGCTAGGTTAGGGACTGGATTCCAGAAACCATTCCTCACGGTTCCGTTACCGCTGTTCAGACAGTCCGTTGTTACGGGAACGCTTCTTATAGAAACACCGGTAACGTGTTTAGTCTCATCCGTTGTTACTCAACGGCAATTCGTTGCTACGATTTGTCGCTGCGGGAACTCCCCAATTTCCACGTATTCGTTGCCGTGGAAGTGTCCGTTCCGATTGAAGCGGTTGTCGCGGCGATGGGCGTAAGGTAACGCGTCACATTATTTTACATGTTTCGGCCGAATGATGCCCTCATCAGGCAGATATTCTGCTACAATGTAGTGTATCACTTCTCTGTGCGTAAGACGTAAAATCTTAAAAACCTAAACGTATTTTAGTTTTTAAAAAGAAGCTGTTGGATTCTGGTTAAAGCGATGGAATTTAAAATTAACGCATTGTGCGTTCTTTCCTGTGCTGTTCTTTTCCGTGTTCCAGTTCATTGATGCTGTGTATTGTTGTTGTTGTGTATATTCTTGGGTGTTTTTAGTATTTGTATGTTGTAGCTGATTTGTGTATGTGTGTGTGTTTATTACGAAAATCCTGTGAAGTTGGATCTGTTCATCTGTGGTTGTTAATGCGTCTAGACTCTCACATTCTTTTTCTGTCATTCTACCCACTTTTACGAGCACCTTTCAAATTCCCTACCCTATTTAATAATCTGGGGCACGCGGTAGCGTAGTTGGTTGAGACACTATGCTACAAGTCGGAAGGTAGCGGGTTCGAGTCCCGATGAGGTAGATTTTTTTCCAATTGACCTAATCCTACCAGCCGCACTATGGCCCTTGGGGTCGACTCAGCCTCTAACAGAAATGAGTAGGAGGAATCTTCCTGGGGGTAAAGAGTGGCCGGCGCGTAAGCCTGACAACCTTACTGCCATCTGTGAGCCGATTGCTTAGATAATGTGGGACCCTCAACGTCTCACAACCCTATGGGCCTTCACGGTCTGTTACAAAGGATAAATTTACCTATCTTGTTTAATAATCTACAAGCAATTATGTTCATTGATTGAACAGTACTGAGTAAGCTAACACCCATTTTGATGTATGTGTGAACTGTTGTAGGACGGTACATCGACACAAACTTCCGTACTTTCGTTGTTGATTTTATCCAGTGCTGCCTTCGACGCTTGTTTTGAAGGAGGGGTGGGTAGGGTTAATCTTTACACCACCATCCAGAGGACATTTCATTAGTGCTGCACTCGTATATCGCCTTTGTTTTAGACCAAGTAAAAATTAGTTACGAAAACATATCCTTCAGTGTCGACCAGCGTATGCCAATTTGTAGGAATGTATTCGTCTCACGCGATGGTAAGGGTTCGCCGCGTGGCTACACTTGTGTTGCATGGGGACGGATCATGAGTCCGCGTTGTTGCGGGACTTCACAAACAGAGATTCGCGTGACTGTAACAGTGAACACTGTACATTGTATCGATTCGAATTACACTTCAAAGCCTATCCTAATTTATTGTTGACTTCATTAATTCATTAGATCAAAATCTCTCTGTTAAGTAGACATCTACATCCTCCCTTCTTTCATTTCTTGAACTACTTAACGTAGTTCCAACAGATGCGAATCGTGGAACGTTAAATATCAAGAGGTCTGTTATTCTGAATGACGAATTAGGAAGGATGTGGGAAAAAGAGGTCGTGGAAGGATTGAGAAGAACCCCAGATAGTGTAGCTGGTCCAAGAACCTTTATTCGAACCCCTGACCTTCCATGTACAAAACGATATTATGCAACTCAGGCTTCACCACAATATACCTTATAGATACATAAATACAGGGCCTGAGAGAAGGTGAGATGGAATCCAGGCCAGTCACAAAAGTGGGGCCCCCACCCCACTCAGAAAGCCATATAAATGGCTATATTTTTAGTGTTTTACAAGGAATAAGTTCTTCCATTTTCTAAACAGTACACACGAATATTGACGGAAGGCCAAGCATAATAATTCAAGAATTCAGTTAAAAGAAATTCTTACATTTAAGCTTACTTATCGTAATTCTTAAATTAAATAAAAGCACATTTGGGCCCCCTAGGCCAAGTGACTGGGCTTAATGGGCCGCTATTCCCCCTCTATATTAGCCTGTATATATTGAGGTATTCGACCGGTTACTAGGCAACGACTGCGAAACAAACAACCATACAACAGCCATTTGCAAATAACGGCTCGGAAAACAAACGTTTTTTCTATGGAAACGAGAGAACAGCAATAGTGTAAGACACATTTTCCACACTGTCGGTGCCCAGATATTATAACAAGGAGCAGAGAACTTCTGGGGTTCAGTCATGAGCTGTTGCCGTCAGTCACTGGTAGCTGAGACGGGAATATTTCGGGAACATAGAGGAAGGGGAACATGCGGCGTTGGAAGCCGCTACCAAGCAACAACAGTGAAAACGTGACTGTAGGCACTAGTATATACGTGTATGTAATAGTGAAATGTAAAGTCTAGTCATCTATCCAAAAACCCGTGTATATTCACACCCTATCACATGACTGTGTATCTGAATTACTAGAAAAATGAAGTGGGGAAGATCTGTTCCGACAAGATTCGCTTGGAAGTTGAGTGCAGGCGCCAAAAAACTAGCATTACCGAGATACCGAAATCGAAACTCAGCCGAGGACTGCTTAAGTGTGCTGAAATCTCTCGTGGTTTTGTTCGCTGTTACCCGGAGACTGCGGAAATACTCACTTGAAGCAGAAGGTAGCTCTTTGTTCAGTTATCCGTACCGGTTCATAATCATTTATAGACATATTAAAAGTGAAAAAAAGTAAGTTGTTCCCTGCTTAATGTATTAAGTAATTCGTCATGAAGATATATGGGGGAGGGGAGGTATAATGCCATCATTCTTGACCTCGGTACTAGATGGACGTTAGTGGTGAGCTTCATGCTTCGGCCCATTAACCCAGGGGAAAGAGCTCGCGGTGCCCATTTTATGGAAGGCTGAGTGGACCCCAGAGTCGGTCTAGACACTGTGGAAAAGAGACAAATCTCTTGCCTTTCCGGAAATCAACCTCCGGCCTTCTAGCCCATAGCCCGTCGCTATACTGATTGAGCTATCCCTATTTATAGGTATATTGATATATTAATATGACAATTAATACATAAACTAATGACTGATAGAAGAGGGCGTTTTTTAATAGGGGAATGCTAAGTCATTTATTATTAAATAAGCACATGACCTCTTCATCTGTGAAGGATCGAACTATTGAGGGTTTCAGTTAGACAGTGCCGTCAGAAATATAACTCTTGGTGTCAAAAGAAGTATAAAAATTGTAACAAATGACAGTAAGGAGATGATACATTCGGGATTATAAAAAGAACATACAGACGTATATCGTTCAAAACTGTTCTTTCGAAGTTAACTACATACATAGATGAAATAAATGGGATGAGCATTGCGGGTTGCGTTGTTATAGATCAGCTGCTGCTCAGGTATCCCGCATTCGTCAGATGCTGGAGAAAATATTGGACTACAGTGGTACAGGACATCACGTATTTGTTTACCTTAAGAACGCCTGTGACTCGGGAGAGAACTATTCAGAACCTCCTCCTCGAGCTAGTATATACGTACCATTAAACTACAGTAGTTAGGCTAGTTAAACTGTGTATAAACGAAACCCAACCCAGAGTCTACAAGAATAAAAATTGGTTTGACACATCCTGTTCAGAATGGTCTGACGGGAGGAAATGATTTTCAGTTATATACGCCATTAGGAAGATTTAAGAAAGTGGAGGGGTTTGAATCGAAAGAAACGCGTCGGTTTGTGGATTCTGCTGATATTAATTTGTTAAGCGGACACATAAATAAACTTAATCAAACCATAAAAACATATTAGATCCTATTAGATGCTAGTAAGGAGACTGGTCTTGAAGTTAACGCAGAGAAGACTGGCTACACAAACATCTGACTGCAACAAATCAGTCAGTAAAACCTTCGAAGTCAAAATTAAAATATTTGTAAATGATTGTAACAAATCTGGCCGATAAGTGGCCGCTCGGTCTAAGGCATGAACTGCCTTCAGTCTCTCTAACGCTGGAATCGTAGGTTCGAATCCCACTCAAGGAATTAATGTCTGTGCGTTTATTCTGTGTTTATGCTGTTTTCTGTGTCTTGCGACTGGCTGATCACCCGTAAAAGGAGTCCTACTGTCTGTGTTTAGGGTTGAGAAACTGACAAAATGGCGAATGTCCAACAAACAGCTGTAGAGACATCTATAGATAGTAACAAATAATAACTGCCTTCACGAGGAACTGAAAATCAGATGAAATTTGGAAAATTCTTGTTACTGTTTATTTTAATCTTCTTCCGTCCCTCTCCATTCATGAAGATGTAAAGACTGAACTACATAGAACTAATTTTATTTGTTTTTTGAATGGGTTTTGAACTTGGTCTTTCGCCCTAACGTAGATGATCGAGAACAGAGCCCTGAGGGGAATGTATGGCTTCAAGAGTAAAGTAACTACAGGGTGGAAGGGTATCATAACGAGTATCTTCTTCAAAGCTGAAAGATTGTGACGATGGTATAATAAAACAATTATTGAGTTTTGGGATATTATCCATCGTCCTGTATTTAATTTAAAACACAGCGTTTCGGAGCCTGGACTCCTATCTCCGTACTTATGTAAAAGCCTACTCTTTTGGGCCCACTCGACACAGCTAGTCCCTATCTCAGGACATCAGAACCAACACAAGACAGGATACATAAATCAGGACATACGAGTAAAAACAGAATGTGACGCAGATGTTCACCATAGTTTCGGAGGAACCTGCTGCCTCAATCTTCTTGGTAGGTTATTAGGAAATAACCTTCATACTTGCAGCCTATAGAAGCCGGGATAGCTCAGTCGGTATAGCAATTGGCTACGGGCTGAACGACCGAGGGTTGGAGTTCCAGTCCCGGTAGGGTCAAGAATTTTCTCATCTCCACGTCGTCCAGACCGGCTCTGGGGTCCACCCAACCTCTATCCAATGGGTACTGGGACTCTTTCTCTGGGAGTAAAGCGGCCTGGGCGTGGAGCTGACCACTCACCTCCAACTAGTGCCGAGGTCAAGAAAATATAGACCTATACATCCACTCCCCCATACGCCTTCAAGGCGTTGTGCTGAATTAGTTAAGCACAGGGACACCTTTACTTTACCCTACCATCGTAGGGCCTATACAGCTCTTTGCCGTTAGTCTCCCTATAGGAGTTAAACGCGGACAGTTTCATTCCATCGGATTCATTTAACGCGCATGGAATGTTACAAATATAGTTCCTTTAATGCTATCAGCACACAAGTGTGGATGTGACTGCGCACGCGCCATTACTCGCGAGGCAGCAATATCCCGGATGTGATAGCGGGAATTGAACTTGGCAGGGGGCGGGGGCTGGTGTCAGACAAAGAGAGAATATTTCAATTTCAAGTGAGGCAGAAGGTACTGAATGCCAATTTCAGTTCTTAATTTGTAGAGTAAGAACCGATTCGTTTGTATTTAACCAGTAAGGCAGCAGACTACATTCGTCTTTAATGTTAATACTCTCTCTTCTCAAATGTATTCTGTTTGTAATTTGACCGCCTTCTTCCTCAGTTCCGCAGTTATGCAGACCACAGTACAAACCACACGTGAGCCAATCAGTGTACTCAGTATCCGCCATGTGTAATTTGAGGTGTTACACCGTTTCACAAAGAACTTGGCGAGAGAGCTGTTCGCCTTTTTGTTCATGAAGTACATGAAACTAGCCAGTAATTCTGGTCATATACGTCAATGTCTCCTTCTTAGTTTTGAGTATTTCTGATACCGGGGAAGGAGGTTTTACTCTGCGAGTTATGGTACAGATTTCATTTTGATACCCTATTCTGTATGGACTATATGACTGTTTTCTAAATCTGCTCTTCGTCTGAGAAACGCGGTATGCGTCTAGAAGTTTAATTTAGAGTGTTTCGTTCTAGTTTAAGGTAAAGGTACAACTAAAGTTGTCTATGGGCTTCATTAATTTAACACTACATCATGAAAACATGGGAGGGCGTGGACTTATATCCCCCCATTCTTGAATTCACCGTTTTTTATATAACAGCATGTTTGATATATAATGAATCTATTATTGAGTATTGTGACTCGCTACGGGGTGGACGACGAGAGGTGTTTAAAGCCGCCGGAGCGTGAATCTGACCACTCACCTCCATCTAGTGTCGATGTCAGGAATGCTTGAAGCTATTCCTCCATCTGTCTCCGTGGCGGGTTGCTTCACAAAGCATAGGGACAACTTTACGTTGGTTCCTCTCTCGCGTATTTCATATACCCTGAAGATGGAGGCGATACGTTCCTCCGAAGCGTCGGTTAACACAATATCTACACCGCTCCACAACCCAGAAGACGGCTTTACCTTTACTTTGTAACGCGGCTTTAAGCTGTCAGCTCTAACTGCATTGTGTCTTCCGATTCAGGTATAAGCTGCTTGTTCGATTTGTCATCCACCAGGTAGCTGCCTCACATTTACAACAGAAATTATGCTACTGTTATGTAACAACGAATGGTTCTCTAGAAAAATAATCGTTGTAATACATTGCATGATTTGTCTAAACAGCTGAAATCCGAAGCAAAGATTATTCATGGGACGAGCAATATTCTTCCAGTGATGACGCAGTGTTTCATGCATCTAGCAATGCAGATATGAGATTACGTTCCACAAATGTTTGATAAGCCGTACACATGCATCACTTTAATTGGTGGAGGCGCATGTAGACACACACCAGCAACTGACGCGGGGTTTAGCTGCTGGACATCTAATGACTCACTGCGAAAAGTCGATTTCTCAAATGACATCAAGCCGAGCTGTTAGCATGCTATTAGTGGGGTGCTTTGGGAAAACAAGGAGCTATGAAACATTCCCCCACCCCCACACCGCTCCGTGTGTTTGAAATGTACAACAGTGAACGCCTGGTTTTTCTATCTCGTTTTTGAAAATTTCTAGAGGCGACCTTTCTTAATCCCCACGTTCCTCAGTCGCTACAAATGAAACGCTACATCATGCTAATGCCGTGGTCATTAGTGTTTTTACGAGTGTGCTATAAAACACTAGGGCCAAGAAATTTAGCGTATTCAAAATGGACGTCACTTTTTCGTACGTAATTACTGTTCTTGCTCTTTACAGTTTATTTGCTTCTCGCGTGTTCATTATCATTTTAGGCTTAAGGTTTTAGTAGTAGTGAAGCCAGAAGGAAAGAGACCACTGGGAAGACCAAGGCGTAGGTGGGCGGACAATATTAAAATGGGTCTCAGAGAGATAGGATGGGATGGTATGGATTGGATTGATCTGGCTCAGGATAGGGACCAGTGGAGGGCTCTTGTGAACACGGTAATGAACCTTCGGGTCCCATAAAATGCTTGGAAATTCTTGAGTAGCTGCAAAATTGGCGGCTCCTCCAGAAGGGCTTAGCTTCATGAGTAAGTAAGTAAGTAAGTAAGTAAGTAAGTAAGTAAGTAAGTAAGTAGTAGTAGTAGTAGTAGTAGGTGGCCTTAGCAGCAATAATAATAATAATACACAACAATACAACCCGCAAGAGGCGCTTAGAGGTATTTTGAAAATTGTAAATGTGTTGAAAATAAAGACGCACTTTGGATTTATTTCCGTCGCCTTCAAATATTTGCACGTTGCCAATTTCCGAAGGATTTATTAACAATCCGTGTGTAATTTTTCCCTGCATTTTGGGTGCCTGGGATCTGCGGTCATACATACACCAACTTCCTTATAGCTTTTCTTCATAGGGTGGAGTCAGTCCAGGTTTATCAGTGCCAGCTTCCTCCGGTCGATGCGGGCAGAAGTTCCGAGAATGGTCAGTGCTTCCTCTTAAGCTGCTGTTAGTGGCCTTTTCTTACGTTTCGGAGGGCGCCGACCCTTCCACAATGTCCAGTCACTTATTTTCCGCAGTCTAATGGAAGTGGCGATTATTTGCTTCCCAACCTTCAGCTCTACGGTCTTGCTGAATATCCTGTCGGATGTCCTCTCCTTCCTCAATGTAGTTCCTCCTTTAAGTCTCGGTATCTTATTCCATTGCCGCATTCCTAGCGCGTCAGTTATCTCCTCTCCAGCGTCCGTGCATCAGGGGCTCCTCTTTCCTGGTCCCTGACGACCGTGCCCCTTGCGCGGTGTAGAAATGGCACGGTGGGTTATCGCTCTGCGGACGGCGGCCATCTTCTTCCGGGACCCACCATTTTCCTGGGTCCGTTCCTGAAGCTGTCAGCTGGCACCCTACTGCTAGATGCCGGTCCACATACCGCTCAATCACTGCTCTAACAGTTTTCACTGCGACCTCTTATTTAAGGACACCTTCGTGCACCGTTATGGACTCTCTCTCCACAAAGGTTGGCTCCTTGCTCTCCAGACGGGCCTCCGTCGCTTCTTGGCAGGCCGTCATCTCTTTTCGTCAGGCATTCACACTGGCTCCCATTCTTTCTTGAAGGGCGTCGATATTGGCTATTATTTCTACCTGAATGGCCTCTGTCCTGGCTTGGTGGATATCCATCCGGGAGACGAGAGTACGTCGAAGGACCTCAAACTTCTATTAGTGGCGTCTATCCTGGCTTCCATTCTTGTTGTAATTTCTTCATTCATTTCCTTTAGAGTTGCGTCCGTTTTTGCTTGGTTAGGTCTTATGTCATCTTTCATTTCCTCTCGGTTGGTTTCGTTTCTTCTTTCATCTCCATTGGTTCTTATTTCAGCCAGCAGGCGTCCCATCATTTGTTCCACATCCAAAGTGTGGCGGTATAACGATTCAATGTCTTCAGCACAGTTATTCTCTTAATCCGATCATCTCTAATCCAATAATCCCACTTCTGACACCAATTGTCACGTGTATGATTGTGACTGTACAAGGGGTTTGGATTGGTAATCGGATTTGTTGCATACTTATACAACTCGTTACTACATTTCACAAATCACTATCGTACACAGGCTAGTGTTCTCAGTCTGTTACAGTCTCCACTAGTAGGTTCCTAATAACGGCTTCTGACAGTGGAAATTCCTCAGCTTCCGCGCTCACTTCGTTGCCCGCTGGCTGTCGACTGCACTGGCTAACACAGTAACTCATAACTACAGCTCGGCTTGTGTCCTCGATATATGACCCCTTGGCACGGACCACGCAGAATACGTCGTTTCCAACACTTCCTCTATTGTTGCGCGTGGACTCGTTGCCGTGAGAACCTGTTTCATTCGTGGTTGCTACGTAGTAACGCGTCTACACTCTATAATATTGTTATTCCTAACATCCTACATTACTTATGTGTTGATCTACTTGAGTAGGGTACATAAGCACTGCGCATCAGTCTAGCATCGTCAATGCAGCAATTTTGAGGCCGTATAATTTAAACGAAGCTAAATTAAGAGTCGTTGTTGGATTATAAATTAGCAATGTCTAAGTATGATAGCAGTAGCAACAAAAGACTCGTAGGACAGGCAGTCTGTAATAAAGCATGCTTTATAAGTCCTGCATGGACAACCTTACTTAGGCTTTGTATACATCTGAGAGTTCTTCGTGTTACAGACTGTTTATTGTTAGGAAACAGAACTTAACTGAATTTCGAGTATTATGTTCACTATCCTAATAATAACAACTCCGTGGTTTTATTCCGCAAGCGAACTATACCGACCGAGCGACTGCCGCTTGTCGACGAAGTTAGTGCCAACTTTAGTGGATAGAGGATGTCGTGTGGTCAGCGCAACGAATTCCCCATGGACGTTAGTTTCGGTTTTCTAGACCGGAGTAATTATTATTATTATTTATTGATTTACGTGCTCAATTGAATTGCCAGGGGCCAATTACAGAGTCAGCACGGATACAAAACAACAATAACACAAACAAACATGCTGACAAAACAAACGAGAAAGAATCGAATTCAATTAATGTTATGTGAATTTAAACATGAGTTGGTAACAGTAGCATAATTCAGTTCATTTATGGAATGCTTTCCAACAACATTAGCCTATTGCAAGCAAACAATAAACTACACAAAAAGTACAAGGAAATACAAAGAAAAAATGAAAAATATATAACATTTTAACTAAAAATATACAAAGGAAATTTATCCTCTAGAGAAACCGCACTCCTATTAAAAACATCAAGCAACTGACATATTCTATTAACAGCGTTGACACATGGCTGATGGAGTGGACGTTACACTATTACCTAAAACAGAAATGAAAAGTCCCTAATTAATTTAGTAAACATAAGAAGACGGACAGTATGCATGATAAAGTGACAGTCTGTTTCCCCTTCAAAAATTTTAAAAAGAAATAAACCATCAGGATACTGTCATCTGGAATAAAGTGTTCTAAGTTTTAGAGATTCTAAAATTTAATCATGCTTGCGAGAAGATCAGAACCGATCAAATAGACTATAATATGAATTTGCAAATTTCTTTTGTATAATTTCAAATGTGTTAGAATCAGCAACTGTGCAATGGTTCTAGGCGACTGAGGCGAACCAAAGCTTTTACATAATTACAGAGACATATGAAATCTTAAGTTTATCCAAGGAAGAAAAATTAATTGATATGAAACAAACGAACTCTAGAAATTTTAGTACATGAGAAGGTTTGTTATTGATGTGTTGGTGAAAATACAGTTTACTCACCAACATGACACCGACTCCGAGTTCGATCCCGGGTCTGGTCAGGTGATGTTTGTGGTGGACAAAGAGGCGCTGGGGCGTGTTTTCTCCGAGTACTTCGGTTTCCCCTGCCAATCTTCATTCATTCAGATTCTCCATCGTCATAATCACCCGGGGCAGTCTACAATAGGCCAATCCGTGGCCGCCGTGCCGAGTGGACCCAGTTTGACTCCACCTCCACTAAGCGAATTAAAAAAAAAGAAAGTCGTATGTGCGTATACTAAGATTGTTACGTTTATGGAAAGCTACATGTAACCGAAGTCTTTTACACATTCGGTGCACAAAATTACAACGTTAGCAATATAGTAGTTAAGGTGGATACTGTTAGTCTTACGAGAAGAGGAAATAGCACTTGGTTTCTGGATCTAATTTTCGCCTTTATATCGTATTTATAAACATCTTCAGTCTTCAATTTACTTTATTACCCGATAAATGCTCATTTTGTTAGCGAATAATAAAAAAATTACATTCATGAATTTTGATATCCATGTTCATATACACATCTTTAACAGAAATGTTAAATAAAATGGGGCTTCGGGTAGAGCTGCGTGATGCACCAGAAAACAGCAAATGGGCAAGGTCACTTATAATACTCGAACAGCAGCGGATCGAGTTATGTATAACTATGGAAATAATTAAATGATCATGATCATGATCGTGATGATGATGATGACGATGATGAGAAGAAGAAGAAGAAGAATTCAGTTCCTTTATGTAAGTTCTTGCCAACAGTGAGTGATCAGTAACAAGAAAGCACTTAAAAAAGAATATATATAGCAAAAGCTAGACTAAGAGTAAACTAGAACTGGACTATAATTTAATACTATGTAATAATAATAACAATAATAATGAAAACAACAACAATTACAGACGTACCGAATATCTAGGAATGCTGAAAAATGTCACTTCTGTCTGCCTACGGGTAAATTTGTATCCATATGCAGAGCATTTCTTGTACGGCCCCGTTATGTAGTGGAAGGAGCAGTGCAAGAGTTACACAATACAACAGAAAAATCATGCATATTAATAAAACGCAATTTGATATGTACACATTACTTCGTGTCTAAAAGCAGATGAGAAACTCAAGTTTCACAACGACATTAATTTGAAAATAGATGTTATCTTCCAGCAGAGAAACAACATTAAATTATTATTTCTTCACTCGATTCATATGACCTTAAATTATAGGGGTGTCTGATACGATGTATTTCAGGCCAAGGACCAAATAAAATTTATGTAGACCCTTTATGATTGGTTAAGGCGACTAGTGATATCTTTAACGAATAATATGAATGATTTGCATTTATGTAGTTCACATAATTACCTATAGATGTCCGTAATACATGTCTACCATATTTTGTTTTTATTCCCCTGTATGGTATTAAGGATAGGGCACGCGGTATTGTAGTTGGTTGAGGCACTATGCTACAAGCCAGGAGGTCGCGGGTTCAAGTCCCGTTGAGGTCATTGGATTTTTTTTTTAATTGACCTAATCCTTCCGGCCGCACTATGGCCCTGGGGTAGGCTCCGCCTCTAACAGAAATGAGTACCAGGAATTAATTAAATAATTTTCCTAGGGAGTAAAGCGCGGCCGGCGCGTAAGGCTGACAACCTTACCGTCATCTTTGCGCCGATTGTCTAGATAATGTGGGACCCTCAACGTCTCACAACCCTATGGGTCTTCACGGCCTGTTACAAGGACAGCTTTACTTTTTTACTTTACTTTTTGTTCCCCTGTATGGTAGTAGGGAGATGGCAGTCAAAACCTCCATAGCTTGTTACAAGTCTAGAGGTTTATATCAGAACTTCCGCGCACGTACTGACTGACACGCATTTACGTATATAGTGTATGCATACTTGATCGATCTAGAAATAAACACAAAGTTGCGCATAAGAGTTCATACCTTGGCGGCAGTAAGCAAGGGTCTATTAATTATACTATATTGTATAAATTACATAAATCACGATATGTTAAATGAAAAAGCATTTATATTCATGGTACAATTATTCACTCTCGGCGATAAGCCATTGTAGTTGAAAATTCACTAACGAAACACACTTTTACAATTGCTCCTCATACGTACAATCAGTTACAATGTATTCCGACAATTTTTTAATATCGCGGAAGGTAGGCAATAACTCATCGATAAAGGCATAATTTAACAAGGCCTTTATTTAAACAACTGCAGGTCACACGAAACTGCGCAGTGTTTGATACGCAATCACGTAAATCTGAAGCTTTGAACGTGAAATATAGGAAATGTGCATGTTGTTGCCTACAGCACTGTGAGGGGCACATAAGTAGGCCGAATTTTACATATGCCTAGGTAAGTAATGGGGTTCATTTGCCGCCCACTTTTAGGGCATTTCATACTAGCTGTATGCTCCGACAGCTTAAAAAAATAAGTTATCCCTGTAACAGGCCGTGGAGCCCCATAGGGTTGTGAGATGTTGAGGCTCCCACATTTTGTAGACAATCGGCTCACAGATGGCGGTAAGGTTGTCAGCCTTACGCGCCGGCCGCCCTTTACCGCCAAGAATATTCCTGGTACTCATTTATGTTAGAGGCTGAGTCGACCACAGAGCCATAGTGCAGCTGGAAGGATTAGGTCAATTGAAAAAAAAAATCCACCTCATCGAGATTCGACCCGTGACCTTCCAGCTTGTAGCATAGTGCCTCAACCAACTACGCTACCGCGTGCCCCGCTCCGGCAGCTTTACCTCCGGAAAAAGAGTCATTGTTTCCTGCTGATTAGGAAGCAGGGTAGGCCCCAGATTGACACTTGTCATGATGGCGAAGATGAAGATCTCAATAAAAATTAAAATATGTAAAAAAAAACTCTTAGTTTTGTATGGTTGTGAAACTTGGTCTCTGACATTAACTAAACTAAATGTATTTGAGAACAGGATGCTGAAAGAATTGGACCCAAGAATGATGAAATAATATGAGGTTCAAGGTAATTATATAATGAGGAAATTCGTAACATATACTGTTCACCAAATATAATTAAAATGATCAAGTCTAAGGGGAAGCGATAGTCAGGGAATGTAGGACGTGTGGGGGAGAAGGGGAATGCATAAAGGATTTTGGTTGGAAAACAAGAAGGAAGGGAACCAATAGGGAGATATGTACGTAGGTGGGAGGATAATAATAAAATGGGTCTTAGATAGGATGGGGTGGAATGGCTTGGATTGATCTGGCTGTGGATAGGAATCAGTGGAATGCTCTCGTGAGCACGTTAATGAACCTTCGGCTACCATAAATTGTTGAGAAATCCTTGAGTGACTGAGCGACTGGTAGCTTCTCAGGCAGGACTCAGTTCCAGGGTGTTACGTACAATTATTTTACTTACATATACAGATCTGTGTGTATTTATTTTAAGATACATGGTGCATCTTGAGTCCAGTAATCAATTTAGTCTGTAAGGAGAAAATACGACGACGACGATAATAATGGGCTAGGCACGCAGCACGGATGTAGAAACAAGAAATACTGAGATAATCTCGAGAAATGAACGTCGAATTTCTGGGATTAATAATTTATAACATACGTGTACGTGCAACATCCTTATAGGCCCTGAAGGTGTAAACATGAGAAGAAAAAGATACGAGTTGGTCGACTGTTCGAATTTCGACTGCATGTCATCTTCGTTTGCAGGTTCTTCACAAATAACAATGGCATCCAAAAATTCGCCATCTGTTTTTATTATTCATGAAAGTTACCTGTTACGTTGGTAAACCTGATCTGCAGAGGATTCTCATGGCTGAGCCAATGGGAACTTCAGTGACTGAGATAAAGTATGGATCCTGCTTGCAGATGGACAGGCTTTTGACAGAACAGAGTAGAATTCTATGCAAATTATTGACAGCACAATGTTATTTTGATTCGTAGCAAATCTGAGAGCTCTAGAAACTGCGCAAGTCTCCAGGTAGAATTTATGGGAGCACCTCCTTTCAGACACCCCTCCATTTCCAAGAGCAACAAAAGCGCCTGAAATCACAGCAATGGCAATACACACCCATTCAAGAAGGGAAATCGACAACTACAAAATGAAGCCTACTTACGCCCATTGCCTTGCTCACTGAGAACATGTGGATGACAGTTTATTGGTGCACAGATGGGTTGATAACATTCAGTTCGATCTTAGAGAAACAAAGAAGCGAAGATTAAGTATCTTCTCGGATGAAAAGACGCGTGGTCAGGTATAACACCGACGTTTCGGAGTATCGTACTACCTCCATCTTCAAGGTAAAATCAGCAGCATATGTTCTAGGTTTCTGTAACAGCGGAAGAAAACTGTATAATCAGGAGATTTATAATTCGCGTGTTGAACTGAAGAGCATGGAAGAGCAAGTCGTCACTTAGCAGAAAATCAAACCGGGTATGCACAGACAGAGAAATTCGTGTTATTGCCGAACCAGCTGATACGTTTTATCATTCATCAATGGTTTTACATCCGTTTATTTGGTCCTGGCCTCTTCTTCAGTTTCGTAATCTGTTTTTACACAGACAGTAGGACTTCTTGGACGAGTGATCAGCCCGTCGCAAGGCCGCCGCCTAGACACAGGACAACAAAAACAGAATAAACACACACAGATAGACATCCATACCTTGAGTTGGATTCGAACCCACGATCCCAACGTCCGAGCGAGCGAAGACGGTTCCCTTACACTGCGTGGCCACTCTGATTAGCATATGTTTTATAGAAGGGAGCATTTTCAGTCTTCTTCAGTTTATTTTACGTAACGTCGAACATGGAGGATAATACTGAACAGTGTAAAGGTAACATTCTTGCACCTTCTTGGTATATGGTGCTGTTTCAACTACATGGGATATTTAACGTGGGAAAACTTAAGAGGGAGATTGTGAACGCTGACTGGAAACGGCTGAGAATGAACAGACACTGTGCTCTGTTTCGAAGTAGGTCTCTTCTCTCGGTGTTCACCTGGAGAGAAGCCATACAACTTCATGATAACACATGCCTCGCATGAGACTCGAAACGGACATCACCTGAATTATGCACTACTCCATGAAGACGTATGGGGGAATGGATGTATAGATCCATATTTACTTGACCTCGGCACTAGTTGGAGGTGAGTGGTCAGCTTCACGCCCCGGCTGCTTTACCCCCGGGGAATGAGCCGGCAGTACTCATTGAATAGGATGCAGGGTGGGCTCCAGAGCCGATCCGGACGACGTGGAGAAGAGAAAATTCTTGATCCTACCAGGACTCGAACTCCCAGCCCATAGCCAGTCGCTATACCTACTACGCTAGCCATATGAATGGGCAATGTAAGGTTGTATACCCTGTAACTTGTTTACATTCTTGTAAACTTCCCTTACTTCCCCTATTTTTCCGGTCACGGTAGCTGCACGGTCTAATTCATGAATTGTCCTCACTCGCTCGGACGCTGGGAGCGTGGATTCGATTCCCACTCAGGGCGTGGATGTTTGGTATATGTATGAGTTTATTCTGTGTTTGTGCTGTCCTGTGTTTAGGTACAGGCCTTTCGATGGGCTGATCACTCGTCCAAGGAGTCCTACCGTCTGTGAGAAATGATTACGGAACTGAATAAGAGGCCTGGGCCCTGAATGGGCTGGAAGAGCCAAAAAAAAAAAAACTTCCCCTATCTTCAAAAAAATAAAAAATTGGGGTTATAATATCACCATGCTGTGTTTCTGGGAATCCCCCGCATATCAACTTTTGAATTCCTGAGCCAATCTTTATGAAAGTCAGTATGTACATCACGACACCTGTGCCCATCTCAACACCATACTTCATAAATCCCTCCCAACAGCCTATGTGTCTGTGTGCATCACCTTATCGTTGCGAGGCAACGGCTCGGAAAAACGTTACTGCGGCAACAAATGCAACAGTATAAGAATTGTTGGACGCGTCGGCTTCTATGCGGTCCGCATATTATCAAAGGAAAGTAGGCGATTAATTCTTCCCAGACCTTCTTCTCTTATATTGTATTAAATCAATCGTATCACGCTGTAAATAAAAATGACCAGGCATCCGTTCTGGCCGGCGAATGTGAACACCTCCGCATGACAGCTGTTTCGAAACCAAATTAAAGTCTTTTCAGTCGGCTTCATGGAAATATTCAGATATTTACGAAGCGTATCCACAAAATAAGTTCATTTGCAAATATTGCCGCTTCAGCTCTGCGGTCACTATTGTGCGCATGCGTGCAGAGTTTGTTCGTCCTTTTGGAAGGCACGGACGCCATTTGCAGACAATCGAACCACGTCTACGCATCTTACTGCGTGTTTACAATGTTCAAGAAGGTTATGGGTTTTGAGATAACAGAAAAAAACTTTAAACAAATTGTAGGAAAACGGTTACGCAGTTGTAAGAAGTCTGGACGCCGGATGATCCTCAAAACCCACTTTCCCATGTTCCTGATAACTTGGGTGCAGTTTCGCGAAGATATTGGTAAGATGGAACAGTGCTATCAAGAAAGTTACGATCCAATCGTGGTAGGTGACTATGCCGATGATTTTGGCACAGGAGGAAGAAGTGTTTAATAAGAAGAAAATATAACTTCATGTGTATTACATTTTGGGGCAAATACAGTGCATCTTTCCTTTGCTTTTCAACTAAATGCCAGTGTACCGACAAATCTGTTTTTAGAAATAACAACGCACTGATAAAGTTCCTGCCGCTTTACCCGGATACACATTGAATTATCCACAGATCCTAATGTTGAGAGAAATTCCATCGCCACTGTTAGGAATTGAACACTGGCCGTTCGGTAAGATAATCTTTTATGCCGCGCCATAGCTCAAGCAGTTAGTCGCTGGCTTCCCACTGTAGCGGACCGGGTTCGATCCCGGGTCTGGTCAAGTGGGATTTGTGGTGGACAAAGTGGCGCTGGGGCGGGTTTTCTCCGAGTACTTCGGTTTCCCCTGCCAATCTTCATTCCACCAAATTCTCCATCATCATAATCACCCGGGGCCGTCCACAATAGGCCAATCAGTGGCCGCCGTGCCGAGTGGATCCAGTTGGTCTCCACCCCCCACTAAGCGAATTTAAAAAAAGAGGCAATTTTTAAGTGAAATAACTTTTTTAAGTTCATATAATAACATTACGACACTTAGAACAGTACTATTTTACATTTCAATTTGTTTATTAATTATTTGTTTGTTTACTTATGTACTGAGATACAGCACAGAACTCTATTTAAAATTATGGAATTTTGGGACTGCAGATGGAATCTTATTACAGAGATGAGTGAGCGGGTCAGTGCATAGCCGAGGTTGCAAGTAGAAAAATGCGGAAGGAAAAACAGCTTCACGGTTCTACAACCCGGTGCGACTTTTTACGCGATAAAATTGCTGAGTTAACTGCAGAAGGATTAAGGACACGACATTCAAGTTGGCTAGGAGAGGATTTTGTTTGGACACTTTTTTGGTCATTGTGGCCGAGAAGCTTGGCGCAGAGAGATCGCTTGGGGAGGTCTGACCTAGGCGAAGCTTCGATAAGTGCCCGAGGATAGGGACGTAGTTCGACGTCAACTGATGAGTCCCGATTGTCATGGATAATAGTCTTTTCCGTCCATATATACGTACGTGTACATATACATATGTGTAATATATTTTTGTATAAAGCGTAAATGTAGGGTAGATTCAAGTGCCTTGTCTTTGCAGTGAACCAACCCTCAATGTTAGGATTTCCGAAAGCGTCACCTTACGGCTTAGTGACAGATACCAAGGAGGATATGCTTAGGTGTAGGAACAATTGTCCCAATCTCATACCCTTCCTATTCAGTACATAATGTTAGAACTGGTTACGGTTTCTGCGATAGAATGAGTGGAATGAAGTGAAAATAAATGAATTGGATTTCCGTCAAATTTCAACGTGTTTGGTTATTTTAGTTTCAGTTCTGACCTGTAAAATCGGCTTTATGTAATATGAAAATATATCGACCTTCTCTGCAAGAAGTTAAATGGAACTGTTTTTAGAAGGCCAGCAGTTTCTGAGATAAAGTAATAACATTTAGTTACAGATATATAACTAGCATCAGAACAATAATTTTACGGCAGACTCAGGTGGCATTAAAGAACAGTAGTATGTACTTCCACCGATTCATTAATAACCTACTTAAACGGTAAGGTCTGTCGACCCTTCGGTTTGAAAAATTTCTCAAAAGAACAATAGAATCCCTAAAGCGAACACATCACTCCAGAGACATAAGCCTGCATTGGAGGGTAATATTAAAATGAATCTTAAAGAAATATGGTAATGCCACTGCAAATTCAGAAGCTGGTATGCTGGTAATGTTGGTATTATTTGCGGTCCTAATAGTTGGTTGAGACACTATGCTACAAGGCGGAAGGTCGCGGGATCGAATCCCGTTGAGGTGGATTTTTTCAATTTACCTAATCCTTCCAGCCGCACTGTGGCCCTGGGGTGGATTCAGCCTCTAACAGAAATGAGTACCAGGAATATTCTTTGGGGTAAAGGACACATCTCACAACCCTATGGGCCTCCACGGCCTGTTACAGGGATACCTCTGCTTTCTTTTTGATAAGATGTTGGAGACGAGAGATTGCGATGGTCTCCAGTCACAAGAAGCGTCAACTGATTCAAAAGGTATTCCAGAAGACGCTGTCATTACTCACATGATAATGCACGCTCGTTCTTCCTGTCAAAACAAGGAAAGTAGTGTGAAAAATGGCTTGGCTTCTAGACATCGTTTGGACACCACACATCAGGAAAACTGGAAAAAAGGTTTCGATGCTGGCTCTAAGGAACGTACCATGCTAACCTTGCTCCTGATACATAGGTCCTCAGTTACCCACATCTCCGATGTGAAGTTAGTTGTTTTTTGGGGTCAACTGCTTGCGTCATTGAAGTATCAAGGAAAACCAATCTACACTTTATAGCATGTTTTCGGAACCATAGCAACGTATGGGGAAATCTCTGCCTTCCTCACTGTGCTCGTAGCAGCTTAGTTTGAAAACAGATTCGAGTCGAAGCTGACCAACATTGAAAGCATTGGGAATAGACCGTGTCCTTGTGACCACACCACCACCAGCACTCTCGCAAACCAAGGAAATATAAGCTACTCATGGCCAAGCGGCCTCCGTAGTCTAGAGGTAACGTTCCCACCTCATGACTCGTGGTACGCGGATTCAAATACCCGGCGAGGTCGTCGAATTTTTAAGGGCGGAAAAATTCAGGGAACAAGTCCTCCGGGAGGGACTTTAAGCTGTGTGTCCCGTGTCGTAACTTTACGGCACGTAAAAGAACCTCATATCCCCAAAGGGGATCACTGAGCCAAATTCCAGGACGTTTCCCGCCCAACAATAGTCTCTAAGGCCTCTGATAGATGGGGGAAGCATTATAGATACCGCTAAGCAAGTGGCCGAACTCGCTTGCTCGGCGGGACTGATGGCATGCACCATTTATCGGTAGGGTATAGAGGCTGGTAGAATATCATAGAGGGAAGCACAATAGATCAAATTGGTCGCGGTGCATGGGGAAACCCACCCTCTCTAAATAACTAACTAACTAACTAACTACTCATGGCCATGTACATTTCAGTGAATTATTTTCGTTTGTTACGAGCCAGCAACGTGCAGCTGTCAGTAAAATAGCAGGCCACAAGTTGGATGGCCGACTGACCGACGAACAAACAAACTAACAAACAAATTTTCCACACTGTAGCAATGGAACCTTAAATATTTAAGTTGGCGCGCACATTAACGACCTACCATACGAGAAATTTTTTAATATATTTTTTAAACATTTTGATAAAATGCTTTTAATAATTTTAATAATATATTCAACACATTATAAATCTTGATATATGGTATACCTTTATATTTTTCTTTTATCTTATTTGTGTATTTGCTACTTTAATTATAACACCAAATTGAGGTAAAACTTTATAATACAATTCGTTACATTGATAGGGATCAATATCGGTAGTTCAATGACTGTACGTATTCCTGTGTATAACTGCCTGATGATGGTCTTGTACAACTGAAACATGTAGCAGCATTAAAGATCGAATATTAAAACTGAGTATATTTGTTGAATTGACAGCTGACATAATTCCTATATATGATAAACTAACAAACTAACTGAGTAAACACTGCACTAGAGATAATGTGAATTTGTAAGTGCTAGTGCCCTACTAGGAAGAAGAGATTTGTATCGTACGTAGAATCAGTTCAGTTCATGCTACATACTGCGTATGTACTACGTGTATATTCTTTGAAAATTCTTTGAAGTTTAACGTCTCTGTTGAGATTAGTCTGAATGATTCCAGTTGAAGATTGGTACTTCTTTTGCAGAGTGTTATCGTCTTGTATGCGTTTTTCCCTTCAAACTGGGCAGGATTATATCTGACCCCAGATAGTCCGTGGTCCTGCATTTTGGGGGTTGAGCGTTGGGCTAATGATCGCACCTCAGAAGATTTACTGTTACGAAACTATGGATGACACCAAGACCCACACAGGGTTGTAGCGCCAGTAAAGAAGAAGAAGAAGAAGAAGAATTGTCATTATTTGAGTTGTTACTGTTAGTAATGATTTTGACAAAAAAAAGCATAATTAATATAAAGTTTCGTAATCGTTGTGGAACGGAGGTGAGCTACAGAGTGAAACCTGGATACTTCTAACAACAGTTATACTAGTATGTTTTGGGATCCTTGGCTGCGTAGTCAAGTGACATCTACGTTTCGGAAGAATATAAAAGTTGACCCTGTGCTTAACTAATTAAGCACTATGCCATGAAGACGTATGGGGGAGTGGATGTAAAAATCCACATTTTCTTGACCTCGGCACTAGTTGGAGGTGAGTGATCAGCATCACGCCCCGGGCGCTTTACCCCCAGGAGAGAGCCCCCGGTATCCTTTGTATAGGAGGTTGGGTGGAGCCCGGAGATGGTGTGGACGATTGGGGAAGTGAAAATTCTTGACCCTACCGGGACTCGAACTCCGACCTCTCGATCGTACAGCCCGTAGCTATACCGACTGCGCTATCCCGTACGGAAGATCATATCAGTCTCCATATTCGGGGTCGGCATTTCTCCGAAGCGGCAGCTTATTTTCACCAGACTATACGGCAATGTAACCGCAGTCACCGCTTTGAGAACCTCAGACCCAGAACTGTAAACTGTCTTGCTGTAACATTACTCAGAGGCCACTCGGTTCTCAAGCACTCGAAGAATCTAGGATGCAGACTTTGGCATATGATTTCCTGAGTGGCCATGTCGGAGACATGGATCGCAACACACGGACAGACGACGGACCCTGCTCATAAAGTTGGCTCTTCCCCTATATATGGGCAGGCCCGATTTGCATGCATCCGTCTGCCTTTAAGCAGATGCTTCGGAATTCGTCGTCGCTCCTTCTTGCTCACATTGAAAGAGGGGCGCTGCTTTAACGTTACATCAAATCTGCCGTGCGCAGTAAAGAAAATTCTTTCATGCGACTTGCGAGTTGTAAACTGGTTTGGTTTTATTGATTTATCTCAATGGATAAAACAAACAAGAAATGAATACCAAATTTTGACAGGAAAACTTAAAGTAAAAACAGTTCTGGGAAGAACTAATTCAGTACTTTCCTTGATACGAAACGGACCTAATAGAAAACGACACTTTTAACTATTCTTTTACTGCTGCATGTGTATTCGTTGCCGTGTTAACTGATTACCGAGCAGATGCCTAGCAATGATAGGCGGATTCACATATAGATACACAGATTAATAGGAGGGATTTATGAAGTATGCCGTTGAGATAGGCTTAGGTGCCATGATATACATACCTTACTTACTTACTTACTCATGGAGCTGAGCCCTTCTCGAAGAGCCCCAAATTCTGCAGCTACTCAAGAAGTTCCCAGCACTTTATGGAACCCGAAGTGTCATTACCGTGTTCGCAAGAGCCCTCCACTGGTCCCTATCCAGAGCCAGATCTATCCAATCCATCCCATCCCATCCTATCTCTCTAAGATCCATTCTAATATTGTCCACCACCTACGCCTTGGTCTTCCCTGTGGTCTATTTCCTTCTGGCTTTCCCACCAATATCTTCTACGCATTCCTCGTCTTCCCCATTCGTGCTACATGACCTGCCCACCTCATCTTCCTTGACTTGATCATTCTAATTATACTTGAAGAAGAGTACAAGTTATGAAGCTCCTCATTATGCAGGGTTTGTCCTCCAGCTTGGGGGGTTGGGCGTGGGGCTAACAACTCCTCACCGTAAAAAATGATTATGTTACGAAAATGAACACAAAGCCTCGGACCTGGACGGATTCCTTGGATAAACGACCTAAGCTAATGATATACATACCAAATATCATAAAGATTGCTTCAGCAATTCAAACACTTATAGGGAGACGTGCACAGACAGTATGGTGATCGAATAAAACTCTTTTTATTTTTTAAAATAACGAAAATGGGCTGATAACTTAGAAATGATGGCAAAATAAAAACGTATGTGAATATGATTGGCCTTAGATCAGTCAGGCTAAGGTTAAGCGATGGGCTGACTTTTATGTTAATGATTATGAACTCTGTGATTATCTTACTGTGTTGGTTTTTTATTGTGATCGTGAAAAAATTAAATTTTTCATTTAAATTTGCATGAATGTCGTGGTATTGAGGCGACCTTACCTTCAGAAACTTCGGTCTCCTGCCATGAACAATATCATTACGAGTATTATGCCAGTGTTAACTTACGGTATGAAACTGACACTGATACTGCGTAATGCATGCTCCTCATATTTTTGTGCGACATGAATATTCGGAAGATATTTGACTTTTGTTTTCTTGCTTCCCTAGTTTACGACGTTCGTATATTGTCTCCAGTCAATCGTTACCAAAATAATCAGGCGTACTTTTATAAATATATGGAGCTGCTCGGTCGCTGTAGCGACGGGATACGAACTGGTCGGCCAGAGTTAGAATCCTGGCAGGATTAAGAGATTTTTCTGTCCTCCACAGCGTCCAGACTGGCTTTGGGCCTCAGTCTGGCTCCTATCCAATGGTTACCGGGGGCTCGTTCACCCTGGATAAAGCGGCCGGGGCGTGAAGCTGACCACTCACCTCCATCCAGTGCCGAGGTCAAGAATGGTGACGCTATACCTCCACTCCTCCATAAGTCTTCATGGCGTGGTGCTTAATTAAGCACAGGGAGAACTTTGCCTTACCTTAACAAATGTTTTCGGCCTGTTGTCAGCTTTAAGACACTTGATCACTTTAGTTAGGGACAGCTGATTTCTGTCGCTCGAGAAGGACACTAACGACATTTTAACACTTTTTTTTTGCTAGTAATCAACGATGTAAGTAAATTTCAATTATCAAGCACAAGACCTTCGATGTTAGCAGCGAGTTCACCTGTTGAAGATAAACTCAGTTTTTTATTTCTGTCTCAGAGAATTTCATACATTTTTTCTCTCTTTCTGTGTTAATGAAGAAGGAAACAAGTTGCATCCCATTTTTAGTTGGCGGTGACAACGGAACGGAAAACTGGATAATTGAACATCTCTTTAAAGTGAGTCACGTTTACGTTTCCTAGAACCTCCCGTTGTAAAACCGCTCAGCGAAATGTGGAACTTTAAATTATAAAACAAATAATAGTCTTGTGGTGATCAGAATGGCCGCGCGGTGTAAGGCATGAAATGTCTTCGCCAGCTCGAACACTGGGATCGTGAGTTCGAGACATGGATGGATGTGTGCATTTATTCTGTGTCTACGTTTTCCTATGTAGGTATCGGCCTTGCGCCTGGTTAATCACTCGCCCAAGGAGTCCTAGCAACTCTATAAGATTCAATTTTCAGAATTAATTAATTCGAATGGGCACAGGCCCAAGTTCCTAATCCCTGAAGATAGAAGAAGAAGACGAATATTCTTACTTTTCGTGGTTTCGGATAATCCTTGTGAGCACTTCAGAACTTCGTAGTTTGTTTCTGTGCCCATGTCTGCTTCCCACTGAACAGTCGTTCGGCTGTAGCATAGTTTCACAGGAGAATTTCCTTTGGATAAGATCCGTTGTCTAAAACAAAGCAAATAAAAAGTAAATTTGTCCCTGTGCTTAACTAATTAATCAATACGTCTTGAAGATGTATAGGTGAGTGGATGTATAGATCCAGGTTTTCTTGGCCTCGACACTAGTTGGAGGTGAGTGGTCAGTTTCATGCCTCGGCCACTTTACCCCCAGGGTAACAGCCCAAGGTACCCATTTGAAAGGAGGCTGGGTGGACCCCAGAGCCACTTTGGACTACGCGGAGAAGAGAATTCTTGACCATACCGTGACTCGAACTCCGACCCTTATTGTCAAGCCTACAGCGAGCCACTATACCGACTGCGTTATCTCGGCTCCCAAATCAAAGCAAATAAGGAACATATATTTACACATAATATTTTGGAAATCGGTTTTCTTCCCATATTCAGGTAAAATACAGAGTTAGTATAAAAGAAATAGACCCTTTCAACGTTTTATAGCAACGAAAGTATTATTGATATAGCCAGATACTTACAAGAAATTTAGTGATTATCTTTAAGTTTGTATGACAAAGTTACAGATATTCTATATGTGAGATTTTCGTCACACGGCAGATATCAATACGATAACCCAGTTCGTTCTGAACACCGCTCAACAGACCAGAGCACGGCAGTGACAAGTTGGCCACCAAGAATTCCGATCTGACTCCCACTGATTTTTTCTTGTGGGGATATATCAAAGACAGAGTTTTGTTCCTCCACTTCCTGTAAGTGTAAACGCTCTAAAGCAACGCGTCACAACTGTTACGTTTGTTGACGAGGACGTGCTCCGATGTGTTTGGAACGAATTGGATTATCGTATTGATATCTGTCGTGTGACAAAAGGCTCACACATAGAGCATTTGTAGCTTAGTCACACAAACTTAAAGATATATACTGAAAAACCATGTAAGTATTTTGGCTATACCAACATACTTCGGTTTATGTATGATTTGAGGCTTTCACGGCGGTGACTATGAAGAAAGCAGTCTGCTTTTACCGGTTCTCACGGTCTCTTCGCTTGCAGATTTCTTATATTTTTTCTTCTACCCTGAAGATGGAGGCGATACGTTCCTCCGAAACGTCGGTTAACACCACATATACACGGTGCCAAATCCCAGAAGACTGCTTTCTTCATACTTCGGTTTCTATAAAACGTTGAAAGCGTCTATTTCTTTTAAACTAACCCTGTATTACCTATTCTGTGGGCTAGTTAGAACTGTTCTTATCATCAAGTTAAAACATAAGCAGCCGTATTTCACTCTGTTTTTTTTATTGGGGGGGGGGGCGACGAACATTGTCTTCGGCCGGAGGGAATAATAAGGATAAGAAATGGGTGAAATGAAAATACTTAGTCGAATCCAAGGAAACCCAAACATGAAGACCGTAGAATAAAAGACGTAGAATGGAAGGCGCAAGTCGAGTAAACAAGAAATGCATGCAGAATTTTAGTTTGAAATGCGCATAGAAAATTGCTACTGAAGGGACTGAAACTAAGAAGAGAATTATACGAGTATTAAAATGTGTCTTCTCAAATCAGCTGGAAAATAAAAACTGAATTAAACTCACTCAGAAAGAGGCCCAGTAGCGGCCTCGCCTAGTGACCATCCGAGTCTTACCAAGGCTGGGAACGCATTCGGTAACTATATAGCCCTTACCATGCACTACGACGTTTGCAATTAACAGTATATTTTTTAATATCGTGATTGTTTTAAAAATGCACGGAGCTGTATGTGAAACACTGCTCTGTGTTATTAAATGAGTTTCTAGACCGAAGGTGCGGAATTGCTTTTGATAGAAATTATACACCCTGGCCAGGTACAATATTCAGTTTACGCTGACTGGGGAAACACGTACATAACGCACAAACTATGCCATGAGTGACAATAAAATACTAACATTTTAAACAGAGTTACAGTTCTGTACACTCTGGTCCTTGTTTCATATTCTGGCTCTGCACACTCTAATGAGAGCGTAGAAACACAATACAGCACGGTGCCAAATCCCCACCACCACCACCACCACCACTACTACTGTTACTACTACTACTATTACTACTACTACTGCTGCTGCTGCTACTGCTACTACTACTACTAATACTACTACTACTGCTACTAGTAAATGTAGAAGGTAAATGTGTCCCTGTGGTTAATTCATTAAGCACCTACCTATGAAGACGTACTGGAGCGTGCACATACAGCTCCACCATCCTTGACCTCGGTACTAAATGATGGTCAGTGGTCAGCTTCATGTCCCAGTCGCTTTGCCCCCGGGGGAAGAGCCCTCGGTACCCATTGGTTAGGTGGCTGGCTGGGCTCCAGAGCCGATAAGAACGCTGTATGGAATAGAACAATTTTTGCACCTGCCGAGAATTGAACGCCGGCCGTTCCTCCCGTAACTACTACTACTACTACTACTACTACTACTAATAATAATAATAATAATAATAATAATAACAATAATAATAACAGCAATAGCAATACACACAAAGATCATTAGGATAATTTAGGACCAAAACTAAGCAGTAATGGCCGGAAGGTTGCGGGATAAATGCCCGATGAAGTCGCTGGATTTTTCAATTGAGCTAATCCTTCCAGCCGCACTATGGCCCTGGGATCATCTCAGCCTCTAACAGAAATGAGTACCAGGAATATTCTTAAGGTTAAAGGGCGGCCGGCGCGTAAGGCTGACAATCTCACCATCATCTGTGTGCCGACTATGTAAAGAAAATGTAGGAGCCTCAACCTCTCACAACCCTATGGGCCTCCACGTCCTGTTACAAGAATATCTTTGTCATTTTTTATGTTTCGGTCAAGGAAAGCTTCACTTTTTTCTAAACACTAATGGTGTCACTAAGTATATAGGCCTGGAATACATGTGAAAGAATACTTTGAAATTGCAGAAAGTAAAGATGTGTCCGGAGTTATTTCATCCACAGGACTGATAAAGTGTACTACCCCAGCAAGACATTGGAAATACAGGGGATGGACAAAAATATGGAAACACCTCGTGAAATGCATGCCTGAATTGAAGTGTTTATTTTAGCGACGTCTGTAGATGACGCTACCGTATCTGCCCAACACCACTACCTGTACAACCTCCGCAATACGTTGCAAGCTTCATTTGTTGTCGAAACAGTGTTCTGTGCAGTTTTTAGTGCAACATGTCAGAGCTAACAGAATTCGAACGCGGGCAAATTATTGGGGCCCGTATGGTGGGTGCTTCCGTAATCAAAGTAGCCGAGGTTTTTGGTGTTTCGCGAGCCACAATATCCAAAATTATGACCGCATAAAGGAGTACTGGAAAAACCGCATCCGATAAACACAAGCGTGGACGGAAATGTATGTTGAGTGATCGAGACAGACGAACATTGCATAGGATTGTGACGAAAAATAGGTAGACTACAGCTGCAAAAGTGACTGCTGAACTGAATGTCACGCTCACAAACCCTGTCAGCACCAAAACAGTACGAAGGGAAATCCACAAGCAGGGTATTTCTGGACGAGCTGCAATTCCAAAGCCACTCATCAGTGATCAAAATGCCACTAAGAGGACAATGTGGTGCCGAAGTCATAAAACCTGGACTATGGAGCAATGGAAGACGGTCATTTGGTCGGATGAGTCCACCTTCACACTGTTTCCGACTTCTGGCAGAGTTTACGTCTGGAGAACGCCATCCCAAGCTTACGGTCCAGATTGTTTGCTGCCAAGAGTGAAACATGGCGGGTTCGATCATGGTATGGGCAGCCATATCGTGGTATTCTGTCGGACCCATCATTACCCTGCAAGGTCAGGTCACAGCCAACGGCTATGTGACCATTTTGGGTGACCAGGTCCATCCCATGGTGCAAACTTTGTTCCCTAATGGTGATGCCATTTACCAAGCCAATAATGCCTGTGTTCACATAGCTCACATCGTCCAGGACTGGTTTTCTGGGAACGAAGATGAAGTGTCACGTCTGCCATGGCCCCCAAAATCGTCAGATATCAATATTATTGAGCCTTTGTGGTCTGTTTTGGAGAGCAATCTGCGTGCGCGCTTCCACCTCCATCATCGATAGCAGAACTTACCATGTTTTTCAGGAAGAATGGTACAAGATTCCCTTGCAAATCATACAGGACCTCAATTTATCCATTCCAAGGAGACTGCAAGCAGTTTGCAAGCCAGAGGTTGTCCAACACCGTATTAGTTACAGTGATGTGTTTTTTGATGGGTGTTTCCATATTTTTGTCCATCTTCTGTATATTGTCTACAGAAACACACAGAATACTGCTTCGAAATAATGTGCTTCATATGCATGTCGTGTTGCTAGATAGGTGCGTATCCCAAGTGGTGTTATTTGAAACCTGTAAACAGTATAGCTTGGATTTTACAAGTATGAGAATGTGATACTGCAACTGTAGATAACAAGAGCAACAACAAGAGCAATGAAGAAAATGAAAGAAGACAGTGCCTCAACCTACTATGCTATGCCATGAACCACGTTAACATGTGAAATTTTATTTATTAGATGAAACAGCATTACATGTGGAAACAGTACTGTAGGCACAGATTGTAAACATCATCATGGTGACAGTGTGACTGAGCAGGGAATGTCCTGTCGCGCTTCTAACATCAGTCGAAAATACGCACAAGAAAGCAGGCTCGGAGCGATGCAAAATATTGAATATCGGATGTAGAATATCTTGCGACCAGGATACGGAATCCGATGTCAGTTTCTAGGTATCGATGTATCAGTGTCGTAAGTTCAGTTTTATTGTCAGTCGCAACGTTGCAAGCTTGGAACTGCCTGTATATAAACGTAACATACATTTAGCCATAACTTTTAATAATACCACGCTTGGTAATGTTTGCTTATTCAACCGTGTGCCTGCCTGCCCGCCTAGCAGGAACTCTATCCTCTAACTTTTAAAGCAATGCACTGGGAATTATTGTTACTTTTTCCTCCCGTTGTTTGGCTCTGGAAAAGTTACGATTTTCTGAAGGGTGGAGGGAAACGGTAGAAATAACACGGGTGTTTTTACCGCCTGCTGCCTCCAACTGGAGGGAAATTAAATTGCGCCAAACAACTGTTTCTGAAATTGTTCCAAATAGAAGTTTAAAACTGGGAGGAAAGAAACCACATCTCTCTGTATACCGCACCATCGTGCACTCGTCCCTTAGTCGTTTTGCATAGAAATCTTCGCTCCTGACGCCTTAAAGTAGTCAATATAGCGATGGTTGATTATCATTACGTATCATGATTCTAGGCGATAAATCGTTGTTAAAAAACCATCTAACTTCTGCCCTAACTTCGGCCACTCTCGCCACAAACATACTTGTATTATCGTGACTCAATTTTCATGTTTCTCTTCAGGCTTTTCAATTTAGAAGTGACTCTTCTACCTTATTCTTAACAACTGACAATTTTATATGGCTTGTTACAATGGACCAGACCGCCTTTGTGGTCAGAGTTTCTGGCTACACATCCAGAGGTCCCGGGTTATATTCCCAGTGTTACCAGATTTTCTGAGAAGTAGTGGGTCTGGAACGGGGTCCACTCAGCCTCATGAAGGATAATTGAGGAGCTATTTCAAGGAAATAGCGGCTCCTGTCTAAAAAAAACTAGATTAACGGCCGTGGGGATCCGTTGCGCTGACCACGCGACACCCTCTATCCGCTAAAGTTGGCAATAAATTCGCCGACAAGCGGCGGTCGCTCGGTCGGTATAGCTCGTTTGCGGACTCTAGGTCACGGAGTTTGTTACAAATGAATTTTAAATCGGTCTCCATAAATTCAATGTACACTATTGAACTTCAAATACAAGTTGAAAGATAAGCTTTGAAATCAGTCCCAAAATTGTAGGATTCGAGGTTCTCACAGCTGTTGTTATGAGAAATTCTATGTGCTGCAATATAACACCGTGTAGTCCGTTGAAAATCGGCTGACCTTTCGGAGGAACATGTCTCCATCTTCAAGGTCGAAGAATAAGCCGCGCAAGAAACCAGCGTCAAGGTAGGTGGCAAGCTGTAAGCTGCCTCAGCTTATTCTTCCACTCTGAAGATGGAGGCCACATGTTCTTTCGAAACGTCTGTTAACTTTCAACGGATTATACGGCGTTATATCCCAGAAGATAGAACTCTTAAATGCTTAAATTGATATCAACAGCGTGCTTGATTTGTAAGTAATTAGTAGTTAGAAATTGTTGGACAGTGTTTTATGCCGTTTTAAACTGTGAGTGAACAGAAACACCTGCACAAGTGTCCGAACGCTTACTCGAAATTCATGGTCGCCCTGACACTGGGAAAAATCGGGAAGATGCAAAACTTCTCTACTGCTGGTAACTGTAGCAACATCAAAATGTTTATGTGTTTCACCTGACATCCTACATGTAAGTATGTAATCCGAACATTTATACCATGATTATTTGTTTCTGCCTGCGACGGGCTGATCGCTCGTCCAAGGAGTCCTACCGTCTGTAAAAATGATTACGGAACTGAATAAGAGGCCTGGGCCCTGAACGGGCTGGAAGAGCCGTTGAGAAAAAAATTCATTATTACAATTTTGTGTCAGTTTCTACGAACCTGTTTTACCGAGGTGTATCAAACTATTAAGTAAGTGGCGAACGGTCCGGGCTTCACTGTATTTTCCTGTTCTGTAAGCTTTCGTAATAATTTTCTGTGGATATGCGAGGAATAGTTAGTATTTGTCACGAAATATGAATTGCATTACAAATATTTGGGAGATTTATCTTTTCGAAACAGACACGTACAATATTTCTGTATATACTTACTTATGGAGTTGAGCCCTTCTTGAGAAGCCAAACCTGCAGCTACTCCAGAAATTCCCAGCATTTTATGGAACGCGAATGTTCATTACCGTGTTCACAAGAGCCCTCCACTGGTCTCAATCCTGAGCCAGATCAATCCAATCCATACCATCCCATCCTATCTCTCTAAAATCTATTTTATTGTTGTCCACCCACCTACACCTTGGTCTTCTCAGTGGTCTCCTTCCTTCTGGCCTTCCCACCAATATCCTATACGCAATCCTCGTCTCCCCTGTATATACAGTTCAGTAAAATCGTATCTCCGAGAGCTCTAATATGAAACCAACAGGTTAGCTCATCCTGACTGGTGAGACTGCAGTTACATCTGTTATGGAATGACAGTGGTGTATTACCAAAACATGCTTTACTTAAATCGTCATTTTTTTTAGAACCGACACGTGATCTTTATTCTATGGTCCCATTAATAATGATTTATAGGCCCAATTCGTGTTTGTAAAGTAAGGTATGAACTGTCCAGTTAAATCCTTTGTTCATTTATGTACTTACTGAACAGCCAAGGTCCAGTTACAGAGTAAGCTGGGGCGTTGCCGCGCCATAGCTCAAGCGGTTAGTCGCTGGCTTTCCACCGCGACGGCCCGGGTTCGATCCCGGGGTCTGGTCTAGTGAGATTTGTGGTGGACAGAGTGGCGCTGGGCAGGTTTTCTCCGAGTACTTCGGTATCCCCTGCCAATCTTCATTCCACCAAATGCTCCACAATCACCCTCATCTATCATCTGGGGCTGGTAAAATAGGCCAGAAGTGGCCGCAGTACGAGGGACTTAGTCACACCCCAGTAGCATTAAAAAAAAAGCCGTGGCGTGAAGCTGACCAGTCACCTCCAACTAGAGCCGAGGTCAAGAAAATGTGGATCTATACATTCACTCCCCCATACGTCATCATGGCGTAGTGCTTGATTAGTTAAGCACAGGGACAACTTTACCTGTACCTTTATCTTCTCTCACTATAGATCTCGTGAATTTTCCGGATAAAATCTTGTACATGTTTCTCATCATGGTCGACACAGCTCAGTCGGTATAGAGATAGACTGGATGGCTGGGGTTCGATTCCCGCCAAGGGCAAGAGATTTTTCTCTACTCCACAGCATCCAGACCTGTTCTGGGGTCCATCGAGCCTCCTATCTAGTGGGTACATGGGACTCTTTCCGCGGAGGTAAAGCTGGCGGGGCGTGAAGCTGGCCACTCGCCTCCATCTAGTGCCAAAGTCAAGAATGGTGGAGCTATACCTATACTCCCTCATATGTCTTCATGGCGTGGTCCTTAATTAATTTAGCACAGGGTCATCTGTACCGTTTTTATATTTCCCATCTCTCCTATACGTTCCGGCCTACACGGTTCCGGTGATCGCAGTGTAGTATAGAATTTCCGTACTTCGATTTCCGAAATACCAGCTGCTGTTGTATTCAAGGAACATAACACTGACCGCGTGACAGGATTCGTGAGGAGGGTTTTAGAAATTAGTGGTGATATTTTTATAACTGCGCAGGCTAAGTTACGCTGAGGCAAATGATCATAAATGTTGAGTAGGTAAGGATTTTGAAGGAGGGGCTGTTATCCATGAAAGGAAGGATTAACAAGTGGTACGAGAAGCCTCAGAGCAGTAAGCAGTTGATTTTCAAATATAATTCTGAACCGCCATACCAACTCCTCGCTGGCAGGTCGGAACCGAGAGGTCTGACTCACGTCTCACGTGGGGCCGCATGTTTAACAAGCTTTACTGGAAACATGTTTCCATCAATGTCTTCTCCTTTCTCCATTAGGCATTTCCTGATTTGGGAGCAGATATATATTGCAGAGTTCTAACCCCAGTGAAAGGCGCGCATTCCTCTAGATAGAGGATATTACAAATATTTGTATTCATGAAACCTATTCTGTGTTATAAATAAACTTCATGTTTACTTCTACGCAATAGTTTCCTTGGGTACAAAAGTTTCGCGTGGTACTTACGAATGTTTCTGAACTCACAGAAACAGTGGGTTATTGTATATAACCCAGATTTTCTCTACGATATTAGCGTAAGACTGTCGTTATTAATATTTTATATAAAATAGATGTAGTAAATACAAAATTAATCAGTCAAATAAGTGCATTTCATTAAGAATATTCGTAATTAATTTAGAATACAGGGTATATACACGAATAGAAGAAATGAGGTATGCATAAAAAATTGTTGTCCGAGAACCTGAACGGAGGCCCAAGTGTAACGTTACGTTGTTTTAAAATGAAATTTAAAGAAACAGGGTTAGATTGCTAAAACTAACTCACAAATAGGGCCGCGCCATAGCTCAAGCGGTTAGTCCCTGGTTTCCCACAGCGGCGACCCGGTTTCGATCCCTGGTCTGGTTAAGTGGCGCTGGGGCGGGTTTTCTCCGAGTACTTCGGTTTCCCCTGCCAATCTTCATTCCAACAAATTCTCCATCATTATAATCACCCGGGGCAGGTACAATAGGCCAATCAATGGCCGCCGTGCCGCGTGGACCCAGCTGGACTCCACCCCCCACTAAGAGAATTAAAGAAGAATAAAAATCTCACAAAGAGGCCTGTGGACGGATATGAACCTGGTAATGGACCGCTGGGTTACATAAAGGGTGAGGAATTTGTTGACCAGTTAAACGATTATCTGCATCTCAAGAAGGTACTCCTGCATGGGATTAGTTAATTGTATTTCATATTTTACTCCTGCGATGTAGGCAGAAGTCTGCCACATCCTGTGTTTGAAGGAAAATGAATGGGAGAGTGGGAATGTAGGCGAAAAGTATGCCTGGCTGTTTGTCTGTATTATCTAGAGTAACTCCTTGGAGCCGAGTACTTCTTGAGAAGGACCTACTCAAGTATTTCCCAAAGTGTTATGGAACCAGAAGGTTCATTACCATGTCCACAAGAGCCGACCACTGGTCTGTATCCTGCACCAGATCAACCCAATCTATACCACCTCGTTGTATTTCTCCAAGATCCATTTTAATATTATTCTCCCCCCCACCCTACGCCTGGGATTCCCTAGTGGCCTGTTTTGTTCTGGCTCTCCCATAAAAAACCCTGTACTCATTCCTTTTCACTCGTGTATGCTATACGTCCTGCCCATCTCATCGTCTTTTACTTAATCATTCTAATTATATTCGACGGAGTTTACAGGTTATGAAGCTTCTCAATACGGAGTTTGCTCCAATCTATTATTTCACCCTTCTTGGGTTCAGATATTCTTCACAGGAACTGTTCTCAAACACCCTCAGTCTGTATTCTTCTCATGATGTCAGAGATCAAATTTAAGATTTATACAAAATATAGGCAAAACTATATATATATATATATATTATTTTTAATTTTTACATTTCCAGACAGCAGACCAGAAGGGGAAAAGAAAAATGTTCTGAACTGAATTGTAGCAAGCATTAACCTAGTTTAATCTGCTCTTAGTTTCCTCATGAATCAAATTAGGATTTGTTTCTGTCGATCCCACCAAATATTTGAAGATTGCACGTTTTCAAAGGACCTCTTAGCTATTTTGCTTGTCCGTGCTACTCGGCGTAAATATGCCTGTAAAGTAAAAAAAGTAAAAGTAAAGCTATCCCTGTACCAGGCCGTGAATGCCCATAGGGTTGTGAGACGTTGAGGGTCCCACACTATCTAGACAATCGGCTCATAGATGGTCGCCGCGCTTTACTTCCCAGGAAAATTATTTAATTAGTTCCTGGTACTCATTTCTGTTAGTGGCTGAGTAAACCCCAGGGCCTAGTGCGGTTGGAAGAATTAGGTCAACTGAAAGAAATCCAATGACCTCATCGGGACTTGAACCCGGGACCTTCCGGCTTGTAGCATAGCCCCTCAACCAACTACGCTACCGCATGCCCCCGTAAATATGCCTGTACCATTCGTAATTCAAATTTACGTGGCAAGTTTGCCACTGAAATGGTCGATACCACTGATTTCTGCGTCACTTTCACCATTTCCCCACAAGCTGGCAGTAGCGTCATTAACAGAGATAACATTGTCGACGCTACAGTGATAACAACGTCTTCTGGCGTCCCATCCATTACGTCCGTATAAATCTACACCCACTACGTTTGTGATCACACCCCAACACACAACCCTCTTTCTTCGGATAATCTATCTTTAATCCCGTTGCTCCCATTTGGAGCATAGGGCATCCGTGAAACGCTTCGTTTCTCTTCAGTTTCTTAATCTTAGACAGTAGGTNCTGCTTTCTTCATAGTCACCGCCGTGAAAGCCTCAAATCTTACTTAGTAGGTAGGATTCCTTGGACGGGGATCAGCCCGTCATAAGGCTACTACTACACAGGACAACACAAACACAGATTAAACGCAGATAAACATCAATTCCTTGAGTGGGATTCGAACCAACGATCCCAGTGTTCCAGCGAGTGAAGACAGTTCATGCCTTAGACCGCTCGGCCACTGTGATCGGCTCTTCTGCTATATTTCCATGAATCGCAAGATATTCAGTCAATGAGGCTTTGTTTCTAAGAGCTTCGTCCGAGCTACTTGTTTGAAGCTATTTTTCATGGTCAGCCCCAAACACTATGAAGGTGGTGGTGATGATATCATGCTTAATATATTGTAAAATTACTTCTTACCCTATGCCTAACCCACTAAACCCTTAACTCGCGAGGACGTCTTGCGCCTAGGATATGTATGCCTGCTTCATTTCCAGTCATATTCGGCAGCATTATTCCATCAAGTTTGAGGTTTCTTCCGTACAGGTGGAACACAGGAAATTATTGCCATATGTGCCGAGGGTTGAGCGAGACTGACAAAGCGACCGTTTTAAATAATCCTTTGTATTCCGAGCTCCTTTTTTCTTCGGCTATTTTAGATTAAAAAAGTGTCAAAGGACTTACGTGTATACCTGTATCCTTAACCTAATAAACACAACAATTTTTCCCCTCCCTCCTTGGCGCCACAGCCCTAATTTTGGCTTTGGCCTACCTACATGAAACACTTCATTTCACTTCGGTTTACTAGATCTTAAACATTCTGTAGGACTCCTTGGGCGGATGATCAGCTCGTCACAAGGCCTCTACTTGTATACAAACACAGAAAAACGCACACACACACACACACACACAAACACTAACTATCCATGCCCCGAGTGGGATTCGAGCCCACGATCCCGGCTTCCGAGCGAGCGAAGACAGTGCATGCCTTAGACCGCACCGCTACCGTGACGGGCAAAACACAGCAATCTGCCCAAACTTAATATAACCTAACCTATTCTAACTTTAACTTAACTAACCTGACGTAACACGTCAAGGTCGTATATGTACGTCTGTAGCACAAAGAGGCTTAAGGAAAACTGCGATATACGTTTCAGGTCGATCGGTCTCACTGAGTTAACCTGCCCGAAATACGAAATAATTATGAGGTAGACCTTCTTCTTCCTTTTGGCATTCGCAATTTATTAACTTTGGGAACAGTTTCACGTTGCGTTGAGGCAGTCCACGATGCTCTGGCAGGTACGCACGCACGCACGCACGCACTCACGCCTGGGTGGCACTGGAGAACAAGCAATTCCGCTCGACGGAGCCTCGGCTTAACGACCCTATTAGCGGAAATTACAGCAAGAAATGGCGCGGGGAGCTCAACTTTGGTCGCGGACTAAAAACTTTCTTTGAGAGAATCAGTATAATGCATTTCCCTTCGTGTGCCCTCTCTCTACTCACATCTCAATTTTCCTTTCCTCTTCTTGCATTCATCCTCCTTATTCTTCTTCTCCTTCCACTTCCTCTTCTCATCCTCCGTGTTTTAATGACAGTTTGTCGTTTCATACTGTTATGAACACCCTTCTCAAGGCAGGAGGGAGTTTCTGCCAAACTCGAACATAATTACAACTTATAGGAACATCCGTCTCACGCCTTTTTGCTTAGGTCTTGATAATGGCAACGTACTTATGTAGTTGCTGAAGATTGGAAAGAAGTTAAGCCGTTGTTGTGTTTCACTTCTTACGCTTTCTTGCACGTAATGCATTTAATGGGCTATAATTTGTAGGATGTGTCAATCATTTTGTTTTATATCTGAAAGTACTAAACACATTTCGGTCAAATTTTGTACGTTATTTGGAGTGTACACAGAAATTGTTGGGTAGTTTTAATTTTGGTCTATTTCTGTCCAACATAACGTCTGAATGATGTGTAGTTCAACTAGGCGCTTATGATTTTTTAAGTCTACCCACACTATCGGGAGGCGGGATAGTGCAATAAGTATAGTAACTGATTACGGGCTGGAAGGCCGAGGAGTTGGAATTCGAGTCCTAGCAAACGCAAGATTTTCCCCTCTCTATTTCATCGAGACCGGTTCTGGGGCCCACTAGCATCTTCTCCAAATATACGAGGGGTAGGCCTCCTCGGCCCTTGCACCGCGACCTACAGTGGTCTATTGTGCTTGATCTTCTCCGAAGGGTACAGGAGAATCTTTCCCTAGGGGTAAAGCGGCCGGGGCATGAAGCTGACCACTCACCTCAAATTAGTGCCGAGGTCAAGAAAATGTGGGTCTATACATCCACTCCCCCATATGTCTTCATGGCGTAGTGCTTAATTAGTTGAGCGCAGGGAAAACTTTACCCTTTTCACCTATTAATTTAGTATTTTATAGCTTCAGGAGCTGGGATAACTGAGTCGGTATAGCGACGGGCTACGGGCTGGGTGTCCAGGGTTCGATTCCCAGGAGGGCAAAAGACATTTCTTCATGGTGTTAAGACGGCTCTGGGTCCCACCCAGCCTCCTATCCAACGGGTATCGGGGGCGTGTAGCTGACCACTGACCTCCATCTAGTGTCGAGTCAAAGTGGTGAAGCTCTAATGCCGATCCCTTTAGATCTTCATGGCGTGGAGCCTAATGAATTAATCACAGGGTCAACGTTACCTTATTTTATAGCTTCAAATATATCACCAACAGACACGCCTTGTCAGTCATTTTACAGATTCAGCAGTACCTACCCACTTTTTACGAGAATCGCCCAAGATCAACAGTAAAGGAATTCAGATACTTCGTGAATATGTCGCACCAAAATTATATTCATGGAAATTGTTGCAGTATTGTCACGAATTTTTATACTTTCGCCTTTCTTCTGTTTTAAAACGTTTATTGTTCTGAATAAATTAACTTTCATGGGACTTTGTAGACAGAAGAAATAGGTGTTTAATAATAGATCTTCTGTTCCCTTAATTCATTATAAATGAATGCATGAGGGGTAGGCCTTCTCGGCCCTTTCACCGTAACCTACAGTGGTCTATTGTGCTTATTCTCCCCTAAATCGTTATATTTACTTAAAATATTAAACAAATTTTCTAGTTCAGTTTTTATTTTATAAATCGTCAGGTTCAAAACACTTTCATTATATTGTGTATTAAGAGACAGATCTAACGCTAGATAATATCAATTAACCTATTGTAAAATTAGCTGTTATCCTTGCAATTCATATTGTGGCTTATTTGGTCCATGCAGGAACGGTTGAGTCACAGAAACAGCCGTTTCTAGGTAATACACGCACGCAACGAGAGAAGAACGGGGTTATGCAATCCGCTTCTAGACAATGACTATGTAAATACACATCCGCGCAGGCGCAATGACGTGACTAGTGTTTTCTGTGTGGTCTACGCTACGCAACAGTAGAACGGTGTTTTTTTTTTTNTTGTGTGTGTGTTTTTTTTTTTTTTTTTTTCCCCCCCCCCTTCTTTGCGTGGTCCGTACCGCGACTATATAACACGAGTCCGCTTGCAGCTAAGGAGAGTCCAGAATAGTTTTTAGGTAAGTTCCGAGGTTCCACGGTGATTGAACAAGAAATGGCAAGAAGACTTCATGATGATTTGAAGTGCTAGTTTCTGTGTTGAGATCCCTTGCCAGGAGGCGACTAGTGAAGACGGAGAATCTTAGTGCTGTGCAAGGGTGAAGTGTAAAGTGTGTAAATTAGCAATAGCGCGATATTGATTGTAATTAAGAGAAATTGTACCCGAAGTGCTAATAAACCCAATCATCCGAACTAGAACCCGTTATTTTCGTCACGCGGACCCCTCTACACGTGACAGTATGTTGACTGTTCGCCTGATGGTGGTTTAGTGGAACCGAAACATGTAAAAATACTAACGATGTATGTGTATTATTACCAATTATTTTGTTTAATGGATATATATCAGCAGATTTTGTCTGACTCTATAATTCGGTTTAGTCCCGATAATTGGCGAGCTTTTTTTTTTGTGGTTTTCAAATTTCGAGACCTATCATGTAATTACTTAGTTCGTTATCATTTTTATTTTGTTGCTCAAATATTAACTCAATAACTGTGATGTATGGGTAATTTGTAGGTAGATGGGTTTGGTGGTTAGTTAGCCGCTACGTCAGATGTTACTTTTTTTTTAATTAATTCTACAGTCATATGTGCAACAATTTATTAAAACTTGTAAGATTTGAGGCTTTCACGGCGGTGACTATGAAGAAAGCAGTCTTCTGGGATTTGGCACTGTGTATATGTGGTGTTAACCGACGTTTCGGAGGAACGTATCGCCCCTATCTTCAGTCTGCTTTACCGTTTCTCACGGTGTTGTCGCTTGCAGATTTCTTATACTTTTTCTTCTACCCTGAAGAGGGGGGCGATACGTTCCTCCGAAACGTCGGTTAACACCACATATACACGGTGCCAAATCCCAGAAGACTGCTTTCTTTATTAAAACTTAATAAAATATAGTCACTTTAAAAGTTTTCACGACATGTTTCGATCGAATTGGTCATCATCAGATGTTAAAAGTTGAGGAAATTGCTGTCTTTCTGCGTTGATGTTTAGTTGTTGGTATATGGTTCCCTTAGTGCGTATGTGTGTATTCCTCCTTGCTGTGTTATGTTCCCCGTCATATCATGTTCCTTGTCTTGTTTCCAACCGTGACCAGCTATTATTAAGTTTTACTAAATTGTTGTACATGAGACTGTAGAACTAATTAAAAACAGTAAGTGAAAAGTGCGCCGGTCACGGTAGTCGCTCGGTCTAAGGCAAAAACTGTCTTCGCTCGCTCGGATGCTGGGATCGTGGGTTCGAATCCCACTCCGGACATGGATGTTTGGTTTGCGTGTGCGTTTATTCTGTGTTTGCGTTGTCCTGTGTTCAGGTAGAGGTCTTGCGACTAGCTGATCACCCGTCAAGGGAGTCCTACCGTCTGTGAAACATGATTACGGAACTGATTAAGAGGCCTGGGCCCTGAATGGACTGGAAGAGCCGTGGAAAAAAAAAAAGTGAAAAAGCGCAATAGGATGCTACAATATTATAATATGTCAAATATTAAGCCAGTCATATACTTATATACTAATGTACTCAGTCATTTATTTAAAATTTAATTGATCGGCTATTTAGCCTCGGGTCATTATGCGTGGGTCCATTCCTATGGCAGTACTCATTGGTTGTGGAGACTGGTTGTAGAGCATAGCCTTGCGACGAGCTGATCACTCGCCCAAGGTGTCCTACCGTATGTGTAAGATCTAGAAAAGCCGAAGTGAACGGAGTACATGGAGGTAGGCCTAGGCCCACTGGGGCTGTAGTGCCAAGGAAAAAAAAAATTGGCTCTAGTAGCTGCTCCATTCTTCAGCAGTGAAGTCATTAAATGAAGCAGTTAGTTTGGTCTGAGAATCCTATCGTCAGTGATTCTTGATTTACAGCAATATTTTAAATGCCTTTAAGGATGTTTTGATTTTCGCACCGTAGTACCTGCTTGATCTTGTATCAGGTGGATCCAGAATCATGTCTCAGTCTTGCTCTAACATTCAAGATAACACTACTGTCTCATTGGTCGCTTATGAATTGAAAGTACAAATCAAAATCCAGCATTGTGTTTTGCAGCTAAATGAGGCTCAAAAGACCCAATATAACTGATCATCTGTCAGAAATTTCTTGCAAAATGCCGACAATTCAGTTCCATCTGTGCATGGATTGTGTTTCATGAAACGTGTCACAAACCGCTGGTCTCTTCATCTTAGCCAAACCGATAGGTCGCGTTAAAGAACTAGTGATTTCTTAAATGGGTTCACAAATGAGGGTCTTTGATTTGCAAATGAACCTATTTTCTCTCCTCATAATAGAAATATAATTCCTTCTCCAACTAAGCATAATGACTTTCAAAAACTGGCTTATTCTTGAGTTACTTAACGACACTCTTTCATCTGCACATGTTTTATTATGGTATTGGTAACATGTGAAAGTAATTTGGAACGGTGAGTAGATAAGCTTTCGGACGGAGGGGTCCGCATTTTCTCTGTGGTGTTATCCAGTCATTGACCCGGAGGGACAGTAGCTGCTTCAGCGACTGAGATTCAAACGTTTACCTTTTAAATACTATAAAGTGTTGCTGCTGCGTGAATTCGTTTGAAACATCAAAGTATCTGATTTGATGTCTTCTCACAGGTAAGCATTCTTTTTCGTGCAGGTATGCTCGTTCCTCTTTTACACCTTTAAGTAGTAAATTTCGTTCCATACTCCAGTCACTATCCCGACTGTAGTAATAGTAGTAGTATCAGTAGCAACAGGAGAATTATCGTTGGCAACAACAGTAGTAGTAGTAGTAGCAGTATCATCAGTAATGTAGTAGTAGTAGTAGCAGTATCATCAGTAACAGTAGTAGTAGGAGTAGTAGTAGTGGTAGTAATAGTAAGAGTCTCTCCAGTGACAGTACTACTAGTAGTAACAACAGTAGGTGTATCATCGGCAACAGTAGTAGTAGTATCAGTAGCAACAGGAGGATTATCATTGGCAACAACAATAATAATGATAATAGTAGTCGTAGTAATAGTAGCAGCAGTAGCAATATCATCAGTAAGGTAGTAGTAGTAGGAGTAGTAGTAGTAGTAGTGGTAGTAACAGTAAGAGTCTCTTCAGTGACAGTACTAGTAGTAGTCGCAACAGGTAGGTGTATCACCAGCAACAGTAGTAGTGGTAGTAGTGACAGCACCAATGTCAGTAGTACAGTTAACCATCGCTAATCCGGATTAATAAAACAAAATAGCCCAAAAAGACAAATAACTTAGAAAACAAATAAATGGAAAATTTAATAATGTAGGTAGTGCTGATGAAAAAAAATAAATAAAAATGTCACTTCAGCAGTTTCTTCCCCCGTCAGAAACTGAAATCCAGGTTCTTATTTATCCAGCTGAAGCAAATCTTGGATAATTTCTTGGTTTTATTATTATTATTAGAGGGGGGTGGGTTTCCCCATGCACTTAGAGCAGTTATTGGTCCATTGTGCGTCCCCCTTTAATTTCTACTGTCGCCATACCCTACCGGTACTGGTGCATGCTATCAGCCTCGTTCAGCCAACGAGGTCGGCCGTCGGTACCTGATATTTCCCCCCATCTACCAGAGGCATTGGAAACTACTTAGGCTGGAAATTGTTGCCTAATTTTGCTCAGAGGTCTCCTAGAGACGTTAGGATCTTTTACGTGCCGTAAATCCGCGACACGGGTCCCACCGCTTAAAGTCCCTCCCGGAGGACTTGTTCCCTGAATTTTTCCTCCCTTAAAAATTCCACGACCTCCGCCGGGTTTGAACCCGCGTACTAATGTCTTGGTTGGTCTCAGTCTCTCCAGCTGCCCTCATGAGTCTGAAAGTTCTCGTGTTCTGATCCCTCTTCCTTCGAAATCCAATGTGTTTTAAGTACGTACTTAACTGTGGACAGAATGTTTTCATATTTCGACCCGGATTATCCGACATAGGTATTAACTGTAACCGGATTATCAACGGTTTACCGTAATAATAGTTAGTACCAGCAGAAGTAGGACAGTACCAGTTGTCTAACTGGTGCACTGGTACTCATAAGTACAGATGATATCGGTTGAAGCTGCCGATCGTGCTTTGTGCGCAGAATCTCACCGCTCTGGGAGGTGTCACTCACGAGAGCTGTCGGACAATGGCACCATACTGTCAACTCCAAGCGCCCTTAGCTGTTCTGCTGTCTCGGTATAATGATGATGGTATGATATATGTGGAGACATCAGTGTCTGCATCTGCTTTAATCTCTCTGGCATGACCTGCATACTTCATTCTGTGGGCGGATCTCGTCTGGATATTGCTTATCACTGGAGCTCCTATATCGATTAATTCCACATTGTTTTCCAGCTCGTCAATATATCCGATTTGTTGACCGCGACTCTTGCAACTATAAGATATTATTATTATTTTATTATTCACGTTGCCTCTTTACTACTACTACCACCACCACCACCACCACCACACCCGAGCAGTTCGGTGCAGCAGCCACGGTCTGGAGTTGTAATCAGGAGGTACCCGATTCGAATATGATCCAGGCTACGAACCGTCCTGACAGCCTTTTCGTCCTCAGGTTCTGCAGGAGAATATCTAGGCCTACCTTAAAATATGCTGTGATCGTCTCCTTCCCAATCTCAAGGCATTTATTAGTGCTAATGTTAGAGGGGTGAGACTGTGTCCACCCGGTATTGCGGCCACTACTGGCCTATTGTACCAGCCCCAGATGATAGATGAGGGTGATTGTGGAGCAATTGGTGGAATGAAGATTGGCAGGGGAAGCCGAAGTACTCGGAGAAAACCTGCCCCAGCGCCACTTTGTCCACCATAAATCCCGTATGACTAGACCCGGGTTCAAACCCGGGTCCCCGCAGTTGAAAGCGAGAGACTAACCGCCTAAGCGCTGCCTTAATCCTTAGGCGTGCCTACCTAACGATTTCTCACCTGTCTCCCATCATATTCCGCGCCATGTAGAATTGTGTAGTTGAAACAGTGTCTCTAAAAAGGACAATTGAGAGGTAATGCATCCGAGTTGCGCACATGCATAAATTTGCATATATTTCAGTATTAATGTTACGGAAAATACTTGAGCCTGACTTGAAAAATTAAGAATTAATTTTAAAATAGAAGTAGTATTCCTCGCTCTCGACAGAAGACCCATACAGCCTTTTCTGAACTCTGTCACTTGTGTCTAAAATGAAACAAGTCTCTACCCATTACGCTTGGAGAAACAACAAATGGTGAGTCTGCGGCACATGCTTCTTTCCAGTAACAAATCTACAGTAGCGCTGCTAGTCTACGTTGAAATCTCTTGGGATGTGCTCTCTCTCCAACTTCCTTCCTGATGTGTATGTCTGTGAAGACAAAAGTGACTTGGGGAGAGTACGGGTTGTAGAGGAGAAATTTACCTGCCGTTAGGGGTTCAGAGCCAGTTGAAATCCTTTGTTGCTTCTGTTGCCCCCCGATTCAGATGTGACATGTCCACATTAGAAAATGTTAATAAACAAAGCCCAGGAACAAACTTATTCAAAGAGCTTTGTAATAAATTGTAATATTGCCACTCTTCTCGAAAATAAAATAAAGAGCTCTTCTTTTGACTGTGATGAATCTAGTGGTTTAATATAAATGGAATTTTCTGAACAAGATAGAAACTCCTCAGTGACGTTTACGGCGCACGATAGACTGCCTGTTGTTCGAAGTGGATGGTTAAGTGAATTTCCACGGATAATCAGTAAAAGGAATATGGAACTGACTTGTGAATTGCGCTTTATGAAACGACACATGCATTTGAAAGCTCATCTTACCCGAAAGCCATTGGTGGAAACACGAACGTTGTTTCTGAGAAACTCATGTGCCATTTCTATACATTAAAAATTAACCCCAAATAAATTCTCTCGAGTTTCCAGGTGCATATTAAGAGACGAAACAGAACTTCGTTTTGTACTTGTTCACTTTAAAAAACGGAGTCACACGAGATTATTCATCTACTGATATTGAGCACACGAATTTTCTAAACAGATCTCCTGGATAATCCGCCCGCGGTTAATTGGGAGTCTGTCATATTTATTTAGCCTGGTCGTCGGGTAATATATATTACATAGGGTTTAGCCTTTGGGTCCATGGTGATGCAGAATTCCCTTTAGCCATACTCACTCTTAGCCAGCGATTTAAATTAAATTATCTGCGAGACTCAAACTCGACACCATAGGTTGTGAAACTTACCGTGCTTTTAGTCTTCTTCTTCTTCTTCTTCTGTTGCGCCAACTTGGAGCACAGGGCATCCATGAAACGCTTCGTTTCACTTCAGTTTCTTAATCTTAGACAGTCGGTAGGACTTTTAGGACGGGAGATCAGCCCGTCGCAAGGCCTCTACATAACACAAACACAGAATAAACGCAGACATCCATGTCTTAAGTGAGATTCGAACCTACGATCCCAGTTTTCGACCGGGCGAAGACATTTCATGCCTTAGACCGCGCGGCCTCTGCGATGGGCTTGGTCCTCCATGCTAGAGCTAAATACATGTAGTGATAGGAAAAATGTGACCCCGCGTGTCAGCTTATACAGATTGTCTGACAATACAGTGACAAAGATGTATCTTGTCTGTTTCTTAGTTTATTTAACGACGCTTTTCAGCTGCGTAGTTTACGTTTCAGTCGAATTAGTGGATGATTATGAGTGATGAAATTTCGACTGAGGCAGAACAAGTCACGACCTTTTTTCAAAATATTGCTCCGGTGTTGACCTCTGTGGGCTCAGGAAGTTCATGAAAGACCGAGATTATGTCGTAGACCTGTCCCTCACAAGCCATACAAGTTGCCATAGCGGTAAACACGTGTATGCTTATTCCTTCTTCACATGTGACACGTTTTGCGTGTGTTCTAGAGATACCAGAGTCGAATCTTGATCGAAGAAGGAAGTAATTCTTCCTTAAAACCAGAAGCCCTAAGTTCGATTCTCAGGTCTGAGACAGTTTTATCTTGGGAAAACTTAGGAAAACCAAGAAAATAGTTATGATGACTAATAGCAAGTGTGAGTTTAGAGCATTACCTCTGTGCCAACTCCGCTTGGTCCTCTACAGATGATAAAGCATTGTTGAATAAAATACTTGTAAGATGGGTCGCCATACACCTGTTTAATTATTCTCAACTTATTCGGCTCTAGATAGCGTCTGTAGCTGTGCAGCACTGTTCAATTACTAACCCTCAGAACCTCGTCGCCAAGGTTCGGAATAAAATCGTATTCTAAGTTTTAGCAATGTAAGTGATTTCGGCTTTTCAGTCGCTTGCCAGACTTCCCATCGAATAGTTTCCTTTCACCATAAAGCCGGAAGGTCACGGGATCAAGTCCCGGTGAGGTCATTGGATTTTTTCAATTGACCTGATCCTTCCAGCCGCACTAAGCCCTGGGGTTTGCTCAGCCTCTAACAGAAATGAGTACCAGGAATTAATTAAATAATTTTCCTGGGGAGTAAAGCACGGCCGGCGCGTAAGGCTGACCTTACCGTCATCTTTGAGCCGATTGTCTAGATAATGTGGGACCCTCAACGTCTCACAACCCTACAGGCCTTCACGATCTGTTACAGGGATAGCTTTACTTTTTTTTTTTACTTTTTTTTTATAAATGATAGGAAATATTCTCCGAGGCTTGAGCCACTGTTCTGAGATGTGAAATTCCGCAGACACCGCGGGAAGATCGTAGTCGTGATTGCTTCACCCTTCACGACAGTTCACGTCACTTCGCCTCCCCTGCATAAACTTAGCACTTTGTTATTGGGAAAGTAAGAAAGGAAAAAGGGGAAAGCAAGATGTAGAGTGGTTGTTTTGTTTACGGTGAATGCCTGAACNTATATATATCCTTCATTTGTCTCTCTTTACCTGCCTGCCTGCCTGCCTGACTGTCTGTCTGTATATCTCCACGTCTTTTCCGGCAGCCTGTATCTTTGCCTATAAGTTTATGTAAATGGTCGCGCGGTCTAAGGCATGAACTGTCTTCGCCCGTCCTAGGTCATAGGTTCGAATTCCACTGAAAGCATAGGTGTCTACGTTTATTCTGTGTTTGTGCAGGTAGCGGCCTTGCGACAGGGTGATCGCTCGTCCAAGGAGTCCTACCAACTGTGTGTAGGATTAAGAAAGTGAAGTGAAACAAAGCGTTTCACGGATGCCCTATGCTCCAAAGAGAGGGGGGGGGGAGAATGGAACCCCAAATTGCAGAGCTGATGATTAGTTTCTTCTTTAGTTATACATTGTAATCTTTCCTTATTAGTTTAATTTTATTATTTAGACCTGAAACAGTAAAGTGATGCCTATTCCACGTTTCCATAGCACAGGAAGTGTAGGATTCTTCAAGATAGGTGCACTTGCGTTCCGCATGAATGAGGCCACTCCAAAGACACTATCATTAGCAGGTTGCAATGATGGAATGCGTTTCTGTGGGATACCATTTGAAACCGTTAATTTCGCAATAGTATTTGTATGCTATCAACAATCCCAAATCATGTTCCGTTTTAAAATCTGTTAGCGCTCGTTGTACGGATTTCAAATGAACTAACGTATTCCCGTTAGTTCTGTGTGTTCATTTGTGCTAATGTTTCATATCTAATAAGCATGCCTAGTCAATGGATTTCAATGGAATTCAGTATTGAGAATTCACACTAAGAGTTGGATGAATTTAATTTTTTTCGTATTTCTTCCAGTAGAACTCCGGTTTCAGGTGTGGTTAGTCAGATTCCTTGAGTCCTCTTCGCGTTACAGGAAAGTTCTTAAATTTGTCCTTCTGACCCTTACAGCATTGTTAGAGGATGTTGAAAGTTTAATTATGTAATATAATTATATAAACATAAAAGCTAGTTCACGCTTTTGCATTGAATTAAACTAATGAAAATTAAGTTTGTTGAAGCACTATGCTAAAAGCAGGAGGCTCGCTGGTTCGATTCCCGATGAGGTCATTGGATTTTTCAATTGACCTAGTCCTTCCAGCCGCACTATGGCCCTGGGGTCAACTCAGTCTCTAGCAGAAATGAGTACCAGGAATCTTCCTGGGGGTAAAGGGCTGCCTGCGCGTAAGGCTGACAACCTTACCGCCATCTGTGAGCCGATTGACTAGAAAAGTGTGGGAGCCTCGACGTTTCACAACCCTATGGGCTTCCACGGCCTATTACAGGGATAGCTTTACCATTTGATAAAAAAATAAATGTACCCATAGGTCCCTGAAACATATGCAGGGACATGTTTCGATATGAGGGCCGTATGATGTAACAGTCGTCTTCAAGTACTAAGTTCTCATTACAAATAAAGGTACAGGGAAAGCGACTAGGCCTCCATGACTTGAATATCCCTTCTCCCCCAGAGAGCTGTGGGATTTCAAAGCGTGAGATGTGCCACACTGTTTGTTCCGCTTAAATGGACTTACGGTACATTGTGGACAATAGGCGAGCCATGCTGCTGTATGCTTTTGTTGGCGAAGAAACGATTTCTAGCACTTCTCCCCATGGCACACATGCACGCATGACTTGGCGTTCTTTTGCCTCACCATCAGAAGTTCTCACTATTGATTCCCTCTCGAAGGCTAACCAAAGGCAGTGCACATCTGTTCCGCACAAGACAAACGCCAACATATCACACACTCATTATTCAAGGGGAAAAAAATAAAAAAGGAATGTAGCAAAATTGTGCACGAACAGAGAGTCATTTACTGTCAATTTGATCAATATCACGCTTCCGAAACAAAGAACTGAAATCAAAGTTAGGACTGACATAGAATTAAAATGCATTAGTGAAATAATGTATGCATTTTTCATTAATCGAGCGTTATACCGTCATATATGTCCGTCAGTCCGTGTGTCGAAACTGCAGAACTGTTCGTTTCAGTTTGATGAAATTTTGTGTCATGCATTTACATTATGCAAAGAAGGCACACGGTGGTGTAGTTGGTTGAGACACTATGCTAGAAGCCGGAAGGTCGCGGGTTCGGTTCCTGATGAGGTCATTGGATTTTTTAATTTGCCGAATCCTTCCAGCCGCACTCTGGCCCTGGGGTCGACTCAGCCTTTAACAGAAATGAGTACCAGGAATCTTCCTGGGGGCAAAGGGTGGCCGGCGCGTAAGGCTGACAACCTTACCGCCATCTGTTACCTGATTGTCTAGAACAAATGTGGGAACCTCGACGTCTTACAGCCCTATAGGCCTTCACGGCCTGTTACAGGGAGAGCTTTACCTTTACTGCCGTTACCTTTAAAGAAGGTGAGATGCACAGAGCATGTCGCACTTACTGGGAAGCTGAAGAACTACATAACATTATTCTGGTCTAAAAACCTAAAGAGAAGTGACTCCTTCGGGGACCCAGCAGCGGGAGGGATGCTAGATCTGAGGAGAATATGGTGTGAGGGATAGAACAAATTGAATTGGTTCAAGAAATTGTCCATTTGTTAGCTTCTCTGAGCACGGTAATGGACTTGGGTTCCATAGATGCAGGGAATTCCTTGATCATCTGAGACCTTCGCGCCGTAGAGCTAATCACGTAGTTGCTGGATTTGAGGTTCTCGTGGCATGGCTATGAAGGTACAGTCTTCAGGGTTGTAACACCGTTGGGCTCAGCTTGCCGCATGCTTCTGATTGTTGTCTTGCTGCTCTCACTGTTCGGGAGGCGATATGTTACTCAGAAACGTCGGGATGTCTCCGAACTACACGGCTTTACAACCTAGACGACCTCATTCTGCACAGTTATATGGTGGTTGGTCAGTCAGTCTGTCGGTCAGTTCTTTCATGCACGGACGTTCCTGGGCAAATTCAATTTAGTCCTTATTGTTCCAATGTAACTGAAACATTGTAAATTGTAACGCTATTTTCGGATCATCGTGTAACCATACATACCCTCCCTCTTTCTTCGCAAAATGATGAATAGCTAGTGACAAAGGAAAACACTTTCAGCCAGTCTGTTCCTCGCAAGCTGCCGTGGACACAGATCTAAGCACAGAGTTGCTGGTAAAGCATATTGGTCCTTGTGACCAAGCGTCACGCGATGAAAGTGTGTCGTGTAAGCAGTGGCAACACTCCGCGGTTCGAAGATCTTGACACTAGATGCAGCTGAATAGTAAGCATTACGCTGCGGCCACTTTACCTCCTGGAAACAGTCCCTTGCACACATTGTACAAGAAGTGAATGGATAGGCCTTAGGGTCTGTTTTGTTCTGAAGAAAGGTAAAAGTGTCCCTGTGCTTAACTAATTAAGAATTACCCCTTGAAGGCGTATGGGGGGAGTGGCTGTGTAGATAGATATATAGATAGCTTTTCTTGACCTCGGCACTAGCTGGAGGCGAGTGGTCAGCTTCACGCCCCGGCCTCTTTATCCACGGGGATCTGTTTTGAAGAAAAGAATATAAAAATATGTGCTGCAAGTGAAGAAAGCAGTCTTCTGGGCTTTGGCGCCGTGTATATGTGGTGTTAACCGACGTTTCGGAGGAACGTATCGCCCCCATCTTCAGGGTGAAGAAAAAGTATAGGTAAATCTGCAAGCGACAACACCGTGAGACACGGTAACGCAGACTGCGTTACCGTGTCTCACGGTGTTGTCGCTTGCAGATTTACCTATACTTTTTCTTCAACCCTGAAGATGGGGGCGATACGTTCCTCCGAAACGTCGGTTAACACCACATATACACGGCGCCAAAGCCCAGAAGACTGCTTTCTTCATA
>NW_019721765.1:370945-408452 GCF_002891405.2 Cryptotermes secundus | reverse complement strand
GCAGGAAATTCAATGTTTTGCTATTTCTAACATAATTTCTTGTGTAATCTCTCTTTTTACATATTGAAAAGCTGTTTGATATTTATCAAAAATGGCATTCTCTTGCTTTTTAAAACTGTAAAATATATGACTTTAGGTAATTATATTGAAATTATTCCTAAATAATAAATAGAATTAAATTTCCTTGTATCGAAATCTAATGTATATTTCTATTTTGAAGTGCGGCCCTGGACTATTATTTATAGGGCTGAGGTGGCCCTCTGTACAAGTTGAGTTTGACATGCCTGATCTAGACAATCCGCTCACAGATGGCGGTAAGGTTGTCAGCCTTACGCGAGTGTCACGGAGGATGGTCTGAAATATTGTTACCTGTATTTTAATCGCAGCACAGATGGACGCAGGTTTATAATAGATTCTGAGGAAAGAACAAAGTACCAAGTTTCTTGCAAACCGGAAAACACGCGTTAGATACCATGACGGATCTCTTTGGCTCCCACATAGTGCAATCCAGAATGTTGCCAGTGTAGTCGTGCTGCAAAACCAGTGTACGCGTTAAGTGTCAAGATGTTGCATGCATTTGCCTTTCTTTTCATGCCGCCCTGAAGACAGTATGTTGTTCTTGAACAGAAGATTTTAAACGCATTGTTCATTAATTAGATTAAACATGCAATTCCACATAGTAATTTAACCGTAATGTAAGGTGTAATTTTCATAAATAGACGCTGTTGGTTGGATACTGCCTTTGTGTTATCAACAAAGATTTGAAACTCCAATCATTTTTAGCAATATCCTCATGGAATTCAGAAACTCGGCTGGCAGTTATTTGAGATTCAATTCTTTCTTAGAAATTTATTACACAGACAATGAGAGACGGAGAAAGAGAATGCGGGAAACCGGTTTCCTTTATTCCCCAGTGCCGCCACGGAACCTGAACCCTGTTTCCAACAGATTAGCTGCTCGAATATCACGTGGGACATACAAATTTCTTACGATGCCATCCGTTTGATTGTCCAAGAAGTTCGATTATAATAGGGTGGTCCGTCGGCTTCAGCTCACCAAATGCATGAGTACGATCAAGTTCAGCTGGTAGAGGTAAAATTCGCTCTGTGCTGAACTACTTAAGCACTACGTCATGAAGGCGTATGGGGGAGTGGTTGTATAGACCCACGTTTTCTTGACGTAGGCACTAGTTGGAGGTGAGTGATCAGCTTCACGCCCCCACCGCTTTACCCCAAGAAAGATCTCCAAGTACCCACTGGAAAGGAGTCTGGTTGGGCACTGTAGCCGGTCTGAATGACACGAAGAAATGAAAATTCTTGCCCCCGCCAGGACTAGATCTCTGACCCCTTGATCGTCCAGCCCGTAGTCAGTTGCTATATCGACTGCGCTATCCCGGCTCTCATGACCAGCCGTAATAATTATATTAAATGTAAAAAACAGAATACATATTAATAAACCGTGTGACTTAAGGAGGTAAATAAATCCTGTTCCTTAGTTCACCACCCCTATTAAAGTTGAAATGTTATTATGCGAGGGTGTAAATGGATGAAGCCGTAAGTGACACTCAGCTTAACACTCATGAAATATTGAAATACTGTAATATGTTTAGGGAACGGCTCGGTAAACGCATCTCTTAGATAACAGCAACTAAAAAAACTGTGTTGTTGGGGTTTCAATACACGCAGCATAAATTTAACTGTTGGAGAAGTATCCACGGCAACGAACCGTAAAAAGCATAGCAACGGACGACTGCAATAACTGTACTGTTGGAAGATGTGAAAACACATAAGTGTATTAGCTCCAGAGTTTCCAGACATGGACGTTGCTCAGTTTAAGGCACGGGTAACGTGTACAGCAATAAGCACAATAGACCACTGTAGGTCGCGGTGTAAGGGCCGAGGAGGCCTACGCCTCATACATTCATTCATACAACGTGTACAGCAGCACTAGACAGAGACCAAGTACCTAGTCTGTCAAGCAGTAACGGCATTATGTATCCTCCCCATCCAACGCATTTGCCCCCAAGCCTCAAGACTTCCATTAATGCAAGTCAGAAGATTGAGACATCAGATAGGAGGATATGGTATTGTAGGACAATAATGTATTTGTGGTAGTGTATACGTTTTCAACGTTAATCCTGGGAACCAAATTTCCCCAATCACTTTTTTTAATTTCGTTGTTGTTCTTGTTGCTGTTAGATTCCTAGTTTATTTGTCGACTCTTGCACAACTGCATTCCTTCAAGAAATATTACAAGATTCATCACTGAAATTGCAGAAGGCCGTCCTTAAATCCTTTGTTGGGCCAGTTTCATTCATTTCATCTCAGTTAACATCTTGTAGTAACTCCAGTTCTAAATACAATAAACAGAAAGACAGGAGTTTTCTCTAGAAGTAAACGAGATACAACTAACTACAAGCCTGTGTTCGTGTCTAGTTTCCAGAGTCCAGGAGAAAATCATAATATGATAACTAATTAATACTTCGAAATGTGGCAAATTTAAAATATTTCGGAAAGACCGTTAGGAAACAGAATTACATTCATGATGAAGTTCAAGGTAGTGAATTTTATTTAAGCACATGGTGGAGCTATACCCCCTGTCCTCCATACGTCTTCATGGCGTCGTGCTTAATTAATTAAGCACAGGAACAACAGTACATTTCGTTTTTACCATTAGGCGCATTTTAGTTTGAAGAAATATTATTAATATGAAAATTTTATTTTTATCGTAAGCGTCACAACAGCTTAAATCTTAAATGCGAACCAGCCATGACAGACATTAATATATGTCATAATGGTTTGATATAATATTTTGGAATACTAATAACTACATAATAATATGTAATGGTGATCTCTAGTGCCCATTATTTACATTGAGCTGTAGCTGGTTGCCCATTCACATGATAAAAGCTGTTCGAATCGAAATACATCTGTGGTATATAAATAAATTTAGTAGCTACTTAAATGCATTTAAAGTATGTTTATTTAAGGGCAATTCTATAAATTATTATAAATATTTCTCAACACACAGATGTCTCGGTCCCCTGTTTCTGCCAAGATCTTCGTGTATCTAAAAACTTTATAGCGTAAATATCTGAAAAGTGCGTTCAGAGAGGGCTGATCGGCTGTTGGTAGCTAAATGTATGTAGGACAAAGTGGGAACTAACGACACAATCAAACATTTTAGCTGACATGGCGGTTGGAGTTGCGACGAGTTGCTCAAAGTATTAAGATATGGAACCAGAAAACCCAGTGCAACGCGGTCAATAACAGAACTTCGATTACTTAATAGCGAAGGTCTAAATAGTCACAACTAACAGAGGAACTATTGAAGACATCTATTCCTAGGTAACGCATACAGAAACAGGTTTCCGTTACTGAGGCCACGTAAACAATGTTCTCACATCAACGGAAAAGACATTTTGATGACAACAGAGAAATCAACTGTTGAACTCGATGTCCTGTGCTTTGTACGCCAGGAGGCACCTCAAGAGGATTACTAGAAGATTACGAGAGATTACTGGAGATGGGAATCCAGAAGACAGAATATGGCAGAAGGGAAAAGATAAACAGAAGTCAGACGAAGAAGTCAGAAGTGAAGTCATTATTTTATGTGGTGTAGTTACAGTAACCTTTAGAGTGTTATCATTGTTCGTGGTTACAGGAAGTTTGTGTTACAACTACGAGTAATTGTAGCTCCACCTGGTGAATACCTAATAAATAGATTCACCTAATCCGGAACCCATTAATTACTTGTCGCGTTTCCAGGATACATGACAATATCTTAAACCACTTGATAATCCAGTAATTCGTAAGAAATTAATCTTTTCCGTAATATATATGCCTTTGCTTTATGTATCTACCCGGAGTGCAGAGAAGCGAGGTTACTGAGAGAAAAATTGTTACAGGGAAACAGCGTTGTTATGTCTTGTCGGTTATTGTGACCCGTGAAATGTCAGATATATAAGAAGCTATCTCACAAACGAAATGAGTGCAGTTTGCATTGCTCACAAAACAACCACAGTGTAGGAGTTTGGGTTCTTATTGCGGTAGTTATGAAGAGTACTATCTTCTGGAATATAGCGCTGTGTAGGATCTGGGGTTCTCACAGCGGTGGTTAGGAAGAGTACTATATTCTGGGATATAGTGCTGTGCTGTGTAGGATCTGGGGTTCTTACTGTAGGATCTGGGGTTCTTACTGCGGTGGTTATGAAGAGTTCTGTCTTCTGGAATATAGCGCTGTGTAGGATCTGGGGTTCTTACTGCGGTGGTTATGAAGAGGTCTGTCTTCTGGAATATAACATTATGTAGTCCTTTGGAAGTCCTCCGACGTTTCGGAGGAACACATCGCCTTGTCTTCGGGATCGAAGAATATGCTTACTACCTGCTTCATGCTGGTTTCTTGCATGGCTTATACTTAGACCCTGAGGATGAAGGTGATATTTTCCTCCGAAACGTCGGTTGACTTTCAGCGGACTACACGGCGTTATATCGCAGGAGGTAGAACTCTTCAACTACATATAAGTTTAACGCGCCACAGAACATGTCTTATTATGTTCAGCAGGCAGTATTGACGTCACTTCTTCGGAAGTAAGTTCTAACGTGGCGGCGGAAAGATTTACATCCCAGGTACAGTATATTCAGAAGTCACTTGTTTGGCTATGTTCTCCTTTCCTTACAACGAACAATCCGCTTGGTTTGTGCTTCTCTAGAGGTTTTACACCATTGTTCTAATGGCGTTTGACATCATCTTGTGACCATTACAGAGCCAGAACATGCTGCGGACTCGTGTAGTTCTCTTGTCTCTCTTTCTGTCTTTGCTGTAGGTGAAAAAGATATTCACTTTAATTGTTGTAGCACAGGTGACGGCAGTGTTGTACGGATGTTCACCTCCCCTTACCTGCCGGGCTACATTCCAGAGACCTGCTTTACCTTCAGAGCGCCGTCAGCTGTAACATTATTCATTTCAGGGCTCCGAAGGGAGGTTCAATAAAGCAGCTGTTTGATCAATGGCGCACATGGTCTCTGACAATTAGAACGCTAGGATTATGAATTCGTATCCCGCTCGGGGCGTGTATATATCCCCACAAGTTTATGTGCTCTTATGCCTCGGTAGACCTCAGAATAGTCTGATTCCCAGTTAAAAGGATCCTACCGCATGTCTTCACGGATTAAATATAGAGAACACCCTAAGCTGTTAACGGAAGAAGGGGGTCTACTGAGAAAGAATAAAAGCGTTTTTTTTCTGTTCTTTAATTGTCTGCAGAAAATTTAGTCGCCACATGAAACTTCAGAGCTCTACAGTACATTCAGTGGCACTAGCATTGTTCCATGCAGTCGCCATGTTGGTATTCATTCTGACCCGGAATTGAAAGTACAAAGAGAGTGTTCCTCACTAGGTACGTGTTATTTTACATCAAGTTTGACAAAATTTGTTGGTTCTGGTTGACAGAATCTGCTGTATTCATTTTCATAACTAAATGAGAAAACAGGCAGATAGGGATAAGCAGCTTATTAATTGGGCTGAGAAGAAAGAATTGGAATGAAAAGTTCTTCATTTCGAAAAAAAAAAGTCTTAGATGATGATATGTGGAGCCACAACTGATCTTATGCTCGAAAGCGTGCCCCTCAATCTTAGGTTACGACTGAATGCACAGACCAGCATTTTGTTCTGCACACTTTGGATCCGGAGGGGGAGGGGGCTGGAGCAAGTGATCTTATTTACAAATTTCAAAGTAGCAAGAGCTGATAAGCACGGCCGTTTGGAATGAGACTCCGTGGAATCTGGTATAATTCACAATTTTAAAACGAATATCACGGTACTTCTGTCACTCGACCACTCAGATGTTGATGTCACGTGATTATAACTATATATCTTTGCTCTGTAGTTGAAGTTATTACCTGAGATTTCTGTCTGTGTACCAGTATCCCTTTGGTACTGCACCCAGAAATTTTAATAGCGCTAAATTAGAAACTAGGCACCAACCAGTTATTTTCGCCACAGCGTAGTTCTCTGCGGTATTTCAAGTAACCTTTACATTTCCCGACAACATTTTCTGCACGCTTCTTTCTCCTCACACCTTTCTAATTTTATTATATCCATGTATTTTCTTCACTATTTTATATCCATATACGTACTTTCTGTTTCCTTTATGTNATTTAATTTGCTTCGTAAGACATTTTTCACTTTGTGTAGTTCTTCAACCTGAAGACATTAAACTTATATAAAAGCCTTTCGTTTACATTTTCCTAACTTTAACGTATTTTGAAACTGAGAGACTCGTGTTGGCAACCTACTTCCAGATACTGCTTTTCCTATATTCATTTAAATTTCTTTACAATGCATCTATGTACGCGTATAAAGTGGATATGTACCGGTATTTTCTGTTACGCGTAGGATCGCGTGAGAAAGCAACCAACTGCCACAGCAGTTCAAGAAAGCAAATCTCTCAGATTATATTTCTGCAATATATACCGACAGCATTCCTCAAGAGTTCATGAGAAATTTTGCGAACATTAGAAAACGTTAGAAATCCTCAGCATTCCTTCTAAGGTTCTGTGACTGGGCGCATTTCAATTCCTGGTGCGTTCGTGTGAGATATTTGTTTGACTAATTTTCTGTGGGTCTTCCTTTTCCTTGTGACTTACCTTTTTACAAAATTCTACTTTAAAAGTTTAATAGAGGGATAGTACTATGTATACACATATCTTCTATATGTTTATATTATTATTATTATTATTCCAACGGAAGTTTCGGCATAAATTCTCGTTTTTGCAGATAAACATGATTTAACTATACACAACACACAGGTGAGACCAAAATAATATACGCTTCCTAAGAAATGTAGGAGATCCTTTCATCTGAGCATGCGCAAGATTAGTCATCGGGAAAAAATATTTCCTCTTGTATCTCCATCCCTCGCCCACATTCTGTCTTTTTTATTCCTTTCGCGTTTTGTACTTCTTCCCTCAGTTCACACCTATTTCTTTCCTTGTTTGCATGTTGTATCGGCATTCCTTTTCCCCATCTTTCCTTCCTCTTCTTTATATTACGGGCTGTAGTCTGTATAACTGTTGCAGATGATCCACCGACACCGACGATTAACGCCACGTCAGGCACTGCTGTAACTACTTCCTCTGAGAGCTCAAACAAATATTAATTGGCATTTGTTAAATCATGTACTTACTTGATATAACCTGAAAAACAGACGCGGTTTCTGCAGCAACTGGAGCTCACATAAATCACTTTTCCATTTTCATATCTTACATCTGAATTTATGTACTTTCATAATAATCTTTTACATCGAAGTATGGTATTCCTCTGTGGTCTAGTGGGCAGAGTTCGTATCTACAGTTCCAGGGGTCCCGGGTTCGATTCCCGTAGCTACCAGATTTTCTGAGAAGTAGTGGGTCTCGAACGGGATCCAATCAGCCTCGTGAGGATAACTGAGGAGCTCTTTCAAGGAAATAGCGGCTCCGGTCTAGAAAACCGAGATTAACGGCCGTGGGGATTCGTTGCCCTCTATCCGCAAAAGTTGGCACTAACTTCGCCGACAAGGGCGGTCGCTCCTTCTGTCGGTATAGTTCGCTTGCGGATTACAGGCCACGGAGTTTGTGATATTCCAGCTTTTTAAATTGTGAAAAATTTTCAAAGAAATTCAATTTTTCTCCCAAATTTGAGCACCTGTTCTAAGTACTAAGTTTCACAAACCTCAGCTCACACAATGCGGAATTAACATTCTTACAAACGAGTATGTTTGGGGTTGGTCCAAAATGGTTTAAAATTCAGAATAATTTCATTTTAACTCTTATCGTCCCCTGTTGTATCAGATTTCACAGAGAGAGATTTGTCTTACAGCAAGTGTGGAGACGACATAGAAAACAGATACACAATTTCATTCGTAACGCCTCTTTTATTCGTTGTGTGTGTGTTCTTTGTTGGGCAAGTTGTGTATAACTCGTGTTCAAGAAAATGCAGTAAAAATAATTCCTGACAAGCTCATCTCCCTCTGAATTAAATGAAGATCTGGCCCATTTTCGTACATCAATACACTGTCGGGAGTGGACTAAAGCACACTTTTTTTGTGTGTTTGTGACAGATGAATTACGATCATACAAAATATGTGCGAACGAAACAACAACCAAAAAAGGTGTTGAAATTCCTTATGCCGCAGACTGAAATCAACTTCCCACTGTCTTTGTGCAGTTTAACTATGGTAAAAATATTTATTTCATTAACAACGGAAATATTTGCTTTCACAGAACAAGACGCGGTGGCCTTGATGTGACTTTACTCTGCCCCTCGCCTGAGATACACTATCGTCACACTCTGAGACGTCACTGTAAGTACTGAAATCTCGTAATTTGAGGACTGTCCCAGAAGGTTCTGGGTTTTGTCGCTTTCGTCTGAAGCTCCACCTTACATTAATGCTTATTCTCTGTTGGTTCTAAAAGATTCTGACAATGGTGTATAACACTCAGAATTGCTGTGTTTTGGACTTCGTCCGGTATTCTAGAAATTAGAAAACACAACGTTGGGGAAACTATATCTGTTTCCATCCTCAGGTGAGGGGGTAAAAATAGCTACTCAGTTGAGTCCCTTAGGAAGAGCTAACCTCAATCACTGGTATATTCCTGTCAGAAGAATGCCGTCTACTGGGATGTGGCACCGTGTAGATCTTGTGTGAACCAACGTTTCGGAGGAACGTATCGCTTCCATCTTCAAGGCAGAAAATCCGCAAGCCAGAAACCAGCGTGAGCATGATTCACACAAGATTTACACAGCGCCATATCTCAGAAGAGTGCATTCTTTAAAGTCACCACCGCGAAAACCTCAAATCTTACAACCCCTGTCAGATTCACGCAGCTTTTTAATCACATGAGACCAGGCTAATTCGGCGGGTGATAACAAGAAAATATGCAATAAAAATTGTGCTAGAGCACGCACGCGCTTCCGGTGCATAACTTATCTGCTTGAATATAAAAGATCGTTTAATCTCTTCATTAAGCACTAGCCGATCTACCCAGCGTTGCCTGGACGTAATGCATGCGCATCGTTAGGAACTGTAATACATTGAAAGTTATGTTGTTCATCTTAATAATATTAATGTATAGAAAGGCGTTTACATGTGAAAAATTGGAAAAGAAATATCTAAAACACTATTACAGATAGGCACGTAGAGTAAGCAAGGTTCTTTGTGAGCTATATCGAACTAAAGAACAATTGTACGCAAGGACGAATCATTCTCAAGTAACAAGCAAAAGATTTTTTTTCGGGGTTCCAGAATTTTGAGGCAGTATTTAGATCTAAACAAAAAATGGGGCTTTGTAGTATCTAAAAGCTCCGCAGGGAGATCCTGTACCATCGTGCTGAATTCGGTTGCGGTGCAACGGCGTGGAAATCCATAAAGAACAAGAAAACAGACATATGCTGTTCTTTATACAGAGAAACATAATTGAAGAGTTTAGTTAAATCGGAGGCCGCGCCATAGCTCAAGCGGTTAGTCGCTGGCTTCCCACCGCGGCGGCCCGGGTTCGATCCCGGGTCTGGTCAAGTGGGATTTGTGGTGGACAAAGTGGCACTGGGGCAGGTTTTCTCCGAGTACTTCAGTCTCCCCTGCCACTCTTCATTCCACCAATTGCTCCACAATCACCCTCACCTATCATCTGGGGCTGGTACAATAGGCCAGAAATGGCCGCAGTTCAGGGACTTAGTTCCACCCCACTAGCAATAAAAAACAGTTAGTTAAATCGGCAGGGCTCCTAAAGTTTTATAACACGAAAGTTACGTGAATTCATTTATTCACAGCGCCTGGTCATAGAATTTCATACACTGTCTTCTGCAGGTGTCTTCACAGTTTAGACTCATGCTTGTTCCTTCTTCATAGATATCATTTAATTTGAATATCTGTATTTGTAGGTTCTTTCACCTTGCACTAAATGTAAAATTTGGGAGCAGTTTATCACTTTCCATTGCGCCGGGACGAATTCACCACTTCAATCTACAGTCGCCTATTTTATTATTTATCTAAGAAATGTTTATTTATTTCCGCGTATCTGCATTTTTATATTTATCTTGTCTATTGTTATGTCCATCAGCAGTTATTAACATTCTAATTTTTGCTGTCTGAGATTTTCTGGAATTTATGTTCTTTTTAGTCTAAGTTTCACTGCCATATAACAGTCTGGGAACTACCGGGGGTTTCCCCGTATCGCTCTCTCTCTGTCTCTATGGCTGTACAGCCCTTTGGACCTTTGCCCCCTTTTCCGTTTCTTAATCCTATACACCGTCGGTATGACTTCACGGACGGGGGATCAGCCCATCGCAAGGCCGCTACCCACACACAGAACAACACGAACTCAGAATAAACATACACAGACATCAGCGCCTCGAATGGGATTCGAATTCACGATCCCAGTGCTCAAGCGGTCGAAAACGGTTCATGCATTTAGACTTCGCGGTCGCTGTGATCGTGCGGGAACTGCCGTTACTGTATATAATTTAAGCTTTGGTTCTTTACTTTCTTTTCCTTTTTATGCTCTATTTATCGTTTCACTCATGTCTTTAAATATTTTTCTATTATATTGCAGTCTCCATCTTAAGAGATGTCACATCCTAAACGTTTGAAATGTTAAATGTTCAGGATATTTCACACTTCAAATATTTAGAAGAGAACGACATCTCTTGGCGATATTTTGCATATTTTATAGAAATTAATTACTTTCTTCCTGTTTCCAAATTGGAGCTACATCCTTTCTGCATCACCTCTTCAATTGTAGAACCCTAATGGTTTCTTGCCACAACAAACATTTCTTCCTCGTGATTCAAGAAGACTTACTTATCATTTTCTAATTGGGCACAGTCTCAGTAAATGAATCTTACAAATGGAAACTTATTTGATGTATTTTAGTAAAGCAAGAACTCATCACCACGGGAAATCTGCTTAATGTTACCAGACACGGGATTCAGACTGGGGGTAGGGTTTATTGAACATATAAAACTCAACTATAGCAATTATAACGCTCTCACTAATTTACGGNTTTTTTTTTTTTTTTTTTTTTGTTAAATTTCTGCTGGCCTTTGTTAGCACAGCAATTCCTGGCTTCGGCTTTCTCGAGCTCCACGACCAAGATTTTAAATTTAAGCCTCTTATACTTCTGTGCATGGCTTCTCCTTGCCCAGTACCACGTAGGCTACATATGGATTTATATTGTTGCGTCCTGCGTGGTTTAGTTATGTAGTCATACACGTCAGGAATTTTGAAAGCCACGTGCAATTCGGCGACCGGTGTGCACCTGTCAAGGTTCCCAATGGAGCGGACTAGTCTGTTATGCAGGCGCTGCTATTTCAAGAGGTGAGCGTCCGCCTCATACTCTCGGGTGAGACATGCATAAGTCATTACTCGGAGATTTTTAAAGCGTAAGTTTAATATTTGTACTTACACGCCCACTTTTGAACAGGGAATAGCTCCTTACGTACGTGCTCGAGGCCTTAGCTACTGTCCTTTCGACATGGTATCTCCATATCATTCTCCTCTAGAGGGTCACACCAAGATACGTTATTTACAAAGGGAATGTCTCGACCGTTTAGTTGTAATGCGTCGTCAGGTTCTTTAAGTCTACTGGAGAAATATATCGCCCGAGTTTTCCCTTCATTGATCTTCACCTTCCAGCGCTCACACCACGAATTCACTGCAGTGAGGCCGCGTTGCAGTTTGCAGAGAACACAACATTCATGTTTCTCTGTATCGTCCGCGAACAGAGCAAAATGAGATCCAGGTGCCGCAGGAACATAATTTATGTATGGACTGTACAATATTGGGACAATGATGGAACCTTGAGGCACCCCTGCCGTATTTTTCTTGGCATAGAAATTTCGCCTTCTACCAAGATTTTAAATTTTGTGTCAGTGAGAAAAGACGCAATTAGAGTAATGAGACTTGTCGAAAATTCTGATTCTTACAATTTATGTAGTAGGGCAAAGTGCCATGTTGTATCGAAGCCTTTCTCGATATCCCAGGAACACAGACATATTGTTGGCATTTACAGTGACGTGGTCCGCCAGCCTCTTACATGAAATGTCTTACTGTGATCAACTCGAAAGCTAAAATGACTTGCATTTCCTAAATTTATTGCCTCAGTTGGTTTCTCTCTACCATCACCGCTATATAGCCTCGGCACGGATGGCATAGAAAACAGCGTTTCCAGCAATGTCTTTGTTGCGTTCATATCCGATGTCGCGGAAACGTATACCCAGATATCACCTAGCAACGGACCATGTAATCATGACACAATATTCATTTCACTTGTATATTGTGGGCCAAAAGTGATGAAATACATATGAAAAAATGTAAAGGTGAAACTCTCCCTGTAACAGGCCGTTAAGGCCCATAAGGTTGTGAGACGTCGAGGCTCCCACATCTTCTAGACAATCGGCTCACAGATGGCGGTGAGGTTGTCAGTCTTTACCCCCCAGGAAGATTCCTGGTACTCATTTCTGTGGAGGTTGATTCGACCCCAGGGCCACTGTGCAGCTGGAAGGATTAGATCAATTGAAAAATCCAATGACCTGATCGAGAATCGAACCCGCGATCTTCCGGTTTGTAGCACAGTGTCTCAACAAACTACGCTGAAGGTTTTTTTTTGTACTTGACACAAATTTTATATCAGTTCTGGGAGAGCTTGAAATACGTATAAAAAGATAAATAGCTGAGGTCATTAAACTGAGATCGGTATAGAAACTCTCTCTCTCCCGCTTAGAAGATGCTTATTTAGCAAACAGCAGATTAGGCCTGTCACGGATTTCATGTCGCTTGACGAGGATTGAAATTCCAATTTAAGGGAAGTGTATTTCATTACGTAGATTGAGTCTGTACTGCTGATATGAATTCTGGTAATTCCATCACCGAATGTCCCTCTTGTAACTAAATTACATGAAAAAAAAATATGAAAGCCTACGTCGTTCCAGATATTTAAACTCGTATTTTATCCCTTATCGTCCTAACCTCCCTTCCCTTCCCCCGAATACAGCCCTAAATTATTCACACAGTGTTACCTGACATATGGATTTGTAAGTGTTTCTTATTCGGTATCAAGTTGAATTCAGAGGCCGCGCCATAGCTCAAGCGGTTAGTCGCTGGCTTCCCACCGCGATCCCGGGTCTGTTCAAGTGGGATTTATGGTGGACAAAGTGGAACTGGGGCAGGTTTTCTCCGAGTACTTCGGTTTCCCCTGCCAATCTTCATTCGACCAATTGCTCCACAATCACCCTCACCTATCATCTGAGGCTGGTACAATAGGCCAGAAGTGGCCGCAGTACAAGGGACTTAGTCACACCCCACTAGCAATAAAAAAAAAGTTGAATTCATAAGGCGATATTCATATTCTGTGTGGTTTCAAATACATTAATGAAAGCACTGCAATGTTTCAGTTAGACATCAAGAGTCACTTCAAATTTCAGTCAGTATACTGATGCAGATTTCAGTAGCAGTTGTATTATAGTGCGTTGTCTCGATACCGCAACCATAAAAGTGAATGACAGGCTGGAGGACTGTCGTTCAGTTCTCGTGAAGGACAGGGGTTTCCCCTTTGTTACCACACAGCCATGCACATATCCAATGTGTACCGGAGATAAAGCGACTGAAGCGTGAAGCTGGTAACTTATACGTTTATAATCCACAGTGCCTTAACTCCAGACCGCCTGTAGGTGTTAGAAGAAACACAGAGGAGAATTAAAGTTTTGTGTATGTAGGAAACCGAGATTAACGGCCGTGGGGATTCGTTGCGCTGACCACGCGACACCCTCTATCCGCTAAAGTTGGCACTAACTTCGCCGACAAGCGGCGGTCGCTAGGTCGGTATAGTTCGCTTGCGGACTACAGGCCATGGAGTTTTTTTTTATACCCAATTTTGCTCGTCATGGCGGAGCGGTGTGAGTGAAGTCGGAGGCGCTACAGAGCTTATTGATTTTATAAACCGAACTTAACGTTTATCTGTAGTGGATCGAAACTGCATTTTCCACATTCATGTGTAATAACTGATTTCTTATCGCTGGTGACATTTAACATTGCCGGTTATATTTCGAGAAAATATGTGCAGTGAGATATTTCACTGACTGTTAATGAAGTCTGCTCCTGTGAATATCTCTCTATTTATGCCACTACAGCCCTTCTTGTTGGACCTTGGCCGCTTTTTCAGTTTCTTGATCTTTTACACTGTATCTTTTACTGTTAGTGGGGTGGGATTCAGTCCCTTGTACTGCGGCCACATCTGGCCTATTGTACCAGCCCCAGATGATAGGTGAGGGTGATTGTGGAGCAATTGGTTGAATGAAGATTGGCAGGGGAAACCGAAGCACTCGGCGAAAACCTGCCCCAGCGCCACTTTGTCCACCACAAATCCCACTTGACCAGACCCGGGATCGCACCCGGGCCGCCTCGGTGGGAAGCCAGCGACTAAACGCTTGAGCTATGGCGCGGCCTTTTTACACAGTATGACTCCTCGGACGGGGGAACAGCCCGTCGCAAGACCGCTATCTATACACAGGGCAACAGAAACAAAGAGTAAACGAACACAAACATCCATGCCTCAGGTGTGATTCGAACCCACGATCCCAGTGTTTGAGCGGTCACAGACAGTTCATGCCTTAGGTAGGCCGCACAGCGGCATTCGTCAAGACATTTAACTGTCAAGACGCGATGTCTGCGACACGACTCAAAGAAAGGAGCACAGTTGAAAGGAATGAGATTATGAAAACCACCTCACACCGGTCTGAGTCATGATGCCGAATGAATGAGAAAATGAAGCAAGACTGCGTCTTTTGTCTCATGTCTTGATTCTTGTCTTGACGCAGGTGGTGTGCGGCCGCCCTTAGACCACGCGGCGCTGTGAATGTGCTCCGCGTAATGATATATATATATATATTATTTCCTTGCATGATTTCCTTGCGGACGTAAACAATTAGTTGTTTTAGAATTCGGAATGTTTACTTTATACTACGGGCGAGTACCGAACATTATGCAAAAAGAGTGTTTCAGTTTTATGGAACCTTCTTTTATTACTTACAAATGTTGTTGGTTATTAATATCCCTCGCGTTTGCAATTTTAACGTGGATACTGACTTCCTTCCAGAGAATCCATCTACATCTCAGATCCTGCGTAACCTTTTATAACAGGCTGTGTTTTAATGCGATAAGCAGTTAGACTCTGTTCAGCCCTCAAGCTAGAAGACCATCTCTTTCCACACGTCTGTGATTATTTATTGAATATATTCGCAGTTACCACCGCATTTGGAGACCTTCTCATCTGTCCGCAGCCATAGGATTCACCATGCCGCGGTGATGGAAGGACCGAAGCCAGAAAACCTGAAGGAAAGGCTTCTTGTAAACCCCACATCTAGATTCTAGACGGCAGGCTAACATGAGAAAGGATCTCCGATAATTAGTCTGGAAAGGCGTGGACTGAATTCAGTTCACTCAGGATTGAGACGAGAGAGGGGTAGGGGCCTTTTGAACACCCATTTATATAACATAGAGATACTGGGCTTTCGGACTTTGTCCATCATCAGGATTCTAAATAACTAAGAAAAAACACAACGTTTCTGAAACTTGGTCTGTTTCCGTCCTCAAGTGAGGGAAGACACCTACTCTGTTGGGTCCCTTAGAAAGAGCTAGCCTCAATCACTGGACAACCGATGTCACAGAACACTAGGGCTATAGGCACCTGAGACCAGGCTAAGTCCATGAGAGCTAACAGGAAAAATATACACTAAAATTGTTCCAAGCACGTACATGCGTGAAACCTATGTATCCTGGTCTAGTTGGGCCAGCAGCCTTGTCGGTGCAGAATGCTTCTTTCCGTTACTGACATGGTTGCATGTCCTAGAAGTCTTAGTAGTAGTTTAAATATAACTTGGCAATTCATATGATTAAGAAGTAATGAGCCGGTCACGGTAGCCAAGTGGTCTAAGGCATGTACTGTCTTTAGTCGCTTGGAAACCGGGACCATGGTTTCGAATCCTACTCAGGGCATGGATTTGTGTGTGCGTTTTTCTGTGGTTGTGTACAGCTAGATGCCTTGCTATGAGCTGATCACCTTCCCAAGGACTCCTACCGAATGTGTAAGATGTAGAAAAACCGAAACGGAGAAGTTCATGGAGGTAGGCCTAGACCCACTGGGGCTGCAGTGCCAAGGGGGGGAAAAAAAAGAAGTAATGAATTCTTTGACTGTCCCTCAAAGCTATTATTGTAGATGCCAACAATAAATTTGTTAGAATTTTTTCATGGCCGTTTTTCTAGCTCTGTGTTACACATACGGGTTTCATAATATCTCTTACGTACTTGCTCTAGAATATGGGATGTTGGCATTGCATCAGTGTGATTAAAATGGGCAGCTCACAGAATCAGAAACCATGAAATTAAAATGTGTGAGCTACCGTGTGATGATGAATAATTAATACTGCCGGAGCTGGGGGCATCATCATTCTCACCCCGCCTGTCTAATCCCTGTTTCAGTAGAAACCATAATTTCATGTGACTGAGTCATCCCCTTGCTGCGCTACTCATGGGAAAGCTTAGATTGTTAAAGAGTCTCTAGGGATATGACTGAGCATGGTGGCAGTCTCACAGTGTAATGTTTCCCGGCCCTTGTGGTTCGCGACCACCCACATCCCGTGAAGGCCTACCATACTGTAACATGTATATCCGTTGCTAGATAAACTCCGAAGAAAAATTCTTGACCAACAATAGGAAAGGGCTTTTCATTGCCAGGTAACGGACCTGTAAACAACCTTCAGCTGAGTACATTACAATTATATCAGACGTCTATTGCTAGACAACGAGCAGTAATCAAGTTTCGTAAACAATGCAGGCCGTGTTTTCTATACACGTGACAATACAAAACAAAAAAAGAACTACGTGACCTGTAGTCCGCAAGCGAACTATACCGATGGAGTGACCGCCGCTTGTCGGCGAAGTTAGTGCCAACTTTTGCGGATAGATGTTGTTGCGTGGTCAGCACAACGGATCCCCACGGCCGTTAATCTCGGTTTTCTAGACCGGAACCGCTATATCCTTGAAATAGCTCCTCAGTTATCCTCGCGAGACTGAGTGGACCTCATTCCAGTTCCACCACTTCCCAGAAAATCTGATAGCACCGGGAATTGAACCCGAGAACTCTGGATCTATAGCCAGGAACTCTGACCACTAGACCAGTCAGTACACAATACTCTATCACTTCTCTGAGAGTATATTTTCCATATACGATTGTTGTTAGCAAAGGTGCTGAGGAAAATGTTTATACTTAAGAAAGATGAAGTTATAGGATGTTGAAGAAATTTTCTTTATGAGCAACTTCACAATTTGAACTCCCCGCCTTATGATCGTATTGTTAGGATATCAGGGGAAATGGGACGGACATGTTTCACGCATGGGAGACACGTGCACTGCAGATAAATCGATGGTAAGGAAACCTAAATGAGATTACTAGGAAGACCTAGGCGTAGATGGTTATGTAATTTTAAAATGGATCATAAGAAATATAATGCGAGGCTATGGGCTGGATTCTTCTGGCTCACAATAGGATTACTGAGAGTCTCTTAAGAACACGGTAATGAAACTTCGGTTTCCACAGAACGCTGGGAATTTGTTGACTAGCTGAACATCTGTACCACGGAGTTTGTTAGTTATTGGACTCTGATTGCCTCAGGAGTAAAGTGGCCGGGGGTGAAACTAACCACTCACCTCCATTTTGTGCCGAGGTGGTGCATTCCCTGATATGTCCTCGTGGCATAGTCCTTAATTAATTGGGTACAGTGACAACTTAATATTTTTACGCCAGATTAGTGCCCACACCGCTGAGACACGAGGGATCGTGGAGGTAAAGCTAAGAGCATTCTTTACTCGCGCTAAGTCGGAGGTGAGTGTCGAGCATCACGTTCGCCATTTTACAGAATGTAGTGTGGAGCGAGGGCAAAAATCCCTAGACTTATGAGCGCTTTGGCGCAGCAATCAAGTGAAATTTTAATTATAAGATAGTCCCTTCAGATAATTGGTTTCTTAATGGTAAACAAATGGTGGCCTGGCTCCTTAGGCTCTCTCAGCTCAGGTCCGTCTGCTTATTGCCGTTTCATTAGACACAAACCTGTAAATTCGAGCAAGCGCACATGTTCAGTAACATTGGATATTTTTCAAAAGTATGTTTTTATCTCTTGGAGTTCTGGGGTTACTACTACTTGTTGTGTCAGGGGTGTCAACCCAGAAAACACTACTCGTAATTATTTACGTCTTGTCTGTCTGTCTATCTGTATATCTATCTGTCTGTCTGTCTGTCTATCTATCTATCTATCTATCTATCTATCTATCTATCTATCCATCCATCTATCTATGGCTCTACAGCTCTTTGTTGGACCTTGACACCTTTTCTGTTGCTTGGTCTTTTACACGGTTGGTCGGACTACTTGGACGAGGGATCAGCCCATCTCAAGACCGGTACCTGCCAACACAGGACATTACAAACACAGATATCCATGCTTTGAGTGGGATTCCAGTCCACGACCCCAGTCATCGAGCTAGCGAAGACAGTTCATGCCTTAGACCGCGCGGTCACAATGATCGGCGGAGTGGAGATATCGGTCCACATTTCCTTGACCTCGGCACTAGATGGAGTTGAGCGGTGAGCTTCACGCCCCTGCCGCTTTACCCCTGGCGGGACCCCAGTAAGGAGGCTGAATTGTTCGGACGCAGCGTGAAGCTGACCACTCACCTCCAACTCCCATACATCTTCATGGCGTAGCTGAGCAGAGGGAGAAATTTACCTCTACATTTCCCTCTTCGTTTCTTTTTGTTCTTGGTGCTAGAACAGTGGTTTATTCATGGCCTTCCAAAATTCTGTTAATGCAACCAGTAGGTCTCCTTATATGAGTGATTAACCCGTCGTAAGGCTGTTGTAATCATAAGAAAACATAGAGAAACATGGGCAAACGTCCATGCTGTCTGCAGTTTTCGAATATGCCATTATACCTACCTACCTACCACTCAGCGCTACAGCCCAGGGTGAACCTTGGCCTCCTCTACAACTAGTCTCCACCCGAGGCTGGTTGTTAGATTAATATGCCATTATGCTAGTATTAAAAATTATACGAGTATCTTCTGGGATATAACGAGGTTTAGTTCATTGAAACCCAACCGGCATTTGGGCTTTGCTTTTTGCTTGCCCCATGTTGGTTTTTTGCTTGTCTTATTCTTCTACCTTGAAGATAGAGGCGAAGTGTTCCTCCGAAACCTAGGGTAGTTTCAACGGACTTTACGGCATTGTATCCCAGAAAACAGAAGTCTTTAAGAACCTGAAACCCTGAGCAGTTATATTATTATTTGGCGTACCTCGGCATGGCATTAACACAATCCTCAGTAACAAAATCGGTTTCCGTAAAACGCTAGTCATTGACACAGTTCAAATTGAGATATTTCAACAGTTGATGTCTCAGCAGAAGTACACTTTTTGGTTCATATCTGATTCGTGGGCCTTGCATTGTCCGCGTCAGTAGTCGGCCTCCCTCGGCCGGATGACTTGTGGACATTTCTTGGTGCTGTGTTCATTTCGGTCATGTGCCTACACTGTTCACAAAAGTTCGTTCTTCCTTCTTCTTCCCAGATAAATATCTGTTGATTGCCCCTGTGGCCTACTTTCCTGCACTCTCAAATACCATTCATGCGGGCAATAAAACAATTTACTCAGTCACACCCCGGCCATAAACACACAAGTACCATTATCCAGTGGCCGGCCAGTCCCTCTGGGTTCTGTTTATTGGAGCACTCTTGTATCGTATACACAGCAATATGTCACTAGGTGGACATCTGCCTACTCTTCCATGGAATTCAGATTTACTGCCAGTTATAAAATAACTCCAGTTGCGATACCGCATTATTCAATACAGAGAGTTGCGAGTTAACTGGAGAGATCTGCACTAAACGGGAGGATAGTACGAAGATGTATGATAGAGAATTTTGTTGTGAAGTTGTGAACATGACTGAGCTGATCTTACAGTAAGTTTCAGTTCTAGACTTTTGTGAACACGGTGATGGCCTATCGGATTTCATAAGAGCGGGAAATGTCTTCACCCACTGCAGTGATTCCACTTTCTGGATAAAGTCGTTGTATCATGCAGTCAGTAAACTCAGGCAGTTAGTCACCGGCTTCCCACCGCGACGGCCCGGGTTTTTGATCTCAGGTCAGGTCATGTGGGATTTGTGGACAAAACTGCACTGGGGTAGGTTTTCTCCGAATATTTCGGTTTCCTCTGCCAATTCTCATTCCACTGACCACATCACTTTCATCATCATCTATCAGCCGGGGCTGGTACAATAGGCCACTTACCAAGTGGACTCATGTCAGTCTCACCCCAGCCAAAGAATTGGTAAATTTGTTGGGAATTTTAAGCGGTGTGCCGTCAGCTACTTGCGTATGTAATGCCTCCAAAGTCAAACGACGTTTTGGAGGAATATGTCGCCTCCGAAACGTCGGCTGACTTTCAAAGGACTACACGGCGTTATATCCCAGAAGATAGAACTCTTCACAACCACTGCTATGATTCTTCAAAACTTATATATTTAAGATCTGGTTATTTAGTTAATTAGACATTTGTGATCTTTCTCGTTGTGAGCAAACTTGAGTTCATAGCATAAGCCAGAAAATTATTATTCAGGCTTGAATAGGCCCCTCTGAGGCGATTGTTTAGCTCGTGTGTTCAATCCCCGACAATTTCCTCGATGTAGCCCATAATGTTCTTTTGCAGAGTGTTCATTGAATATTCGGTAGGAACTTAGTTATTCATGGGATTGCGTGAGGTTATAGAATTTATCAGAAGAAAAGGCCAACACTGAATTCTACTTTGAGCTAGTTCTACCAGACGTATACACCTCACACCGCTTATATGCTTACTTTTTTTAATAGACGAGTTTATCTACCAAATTTTGGGACAGGCTTTACAGAAAATAGTCGGAAACATATGCTTCTGGTGGCCTACTCTGCGACCTTGAATATTCCACCGAAACGTAGGGCTTTCTCCGAACTATACAATATGACAACTCAGAGACCATGCTGTTTATACTGACCTCTGCAAGAATATCACATCCAATATATTTATTGCTTATTTTGTCAAAATATGTTTAATTAGACTGTTTATTCGTAAGTGGCATCGTAACTATTGCAATAGAACTTATTTAGACACAGTGTTCTTTGTAACTTGAATGCTTTCACAGAAATAGAATTCTTCACTCTGGAGAATGCAATGCCAAACTCCTGTGCAGACACGTTGAATGCTGACCTTATAACTCAACTGTATAAGGTAAATTTGTCCCTGTGCTTAATTAATTGAAGGCGTATGGGGGTGTGGATATATAGATCCACGTTTTCTTGATCTCGACACTAGTTGGAGGTGACNGACCTTATAACTCAACTGTATAAGGTAAATTTGTCCCTGTGCTTAACTAATTAGGCACTAGGTCATGAAGGCGTATGGGGGTGTGGATGTATAGATCCACGTTTTCTTGATTTCGACACTAGTTGGAGGTGATTGGTCAGATTCACGGCCCGGCCGCTTTACCCCCGGGGAAAGAGCCACCGATACCCACTGGGTAGGAGGCTGGGTGGAGCTCAGAGCCGATTTGGACGACATGGCAAGGGACTTAGTCCAACCCCACTAGCATAAAAAAAAAGTGAAAATTCTTGCCCCCATCCGGACTCGAACTCGACTTCTCGTTCTTCCAGCCCGTAGCCAGTGCTATACCTGCTACGTTATCCTCGCACCCTTTATATATATATATACCTTTTTAATTTGCAGTATATAACTACTGGGAGGCAATAGGGAGGATAGAGTTATTATTTTTATGTATTATTGTATAGACTGGGATATGAACTAGAATGCCGATGTTTGAAGTTGGGTTCAAGTCAGTGGAAGTTTGCACTACAAACAGCCGACTGTAAATGTCAGAGGTTTATGATTACGTACCTGATTATGGCATTGCTGAAGGAGACGTCATGTCAACATGTCTTTATGGAAGGACGGTGATGCATGTGTTTATGGCCAGGCTTCAACATTCTTTCCCTTTACAACATGAGACTACTTGGGACAACGGTCAAGCTTGTCTCTTCCTTTCACTGAAAGGACCAGAAACATTTTAGGTTAGTAGGTTAATGAGTAAGAAGCTATAAAAGTCCTTTAAGGTCGTAAGCATTCCAAAACTTTCCATTTTAAAGGGACCACTTAACTAAGGCTGGATCACACTGCTTTTACAGTGTTGTGAGGGATGCATAGAGATGCTTAGACGGGATGAAGGCCAGTTGGGCTGACTTGGACTTCAGAAATTGAGTGCCGGGGTGTGATGAGTCAGAATAGAGACCGGTAGGGATGAGATTTGTGTCCCATCCACGTCGTCCAGACTGGTTCTGGGGCCCACCAAGCCTCCAGTCCAATGGGTACCGGATATTCTTTCTCCGGAGGTAAAGCAGCCAAGGCGTGAAGCTGAACACTCAGCCTAGTGGCATTGTACTTAATTGGTTAAGTAGAGACAAGCTAATGTGAACGCGGTTATGAACGTTGGAATCTTAGCTTCTCAATAAATTCTTTGCTCCGTGAAGTTATTTGTATTTATTTTCTGTGGATGTTACACTTGCAGATCGCAGTGGCCGCGAGATCTAAGGCATCAGCTGTCCTCGCCCACTCCAACACTGGGATCGAGGCATGGATGTCTGTGTGCGTTTATTATGTATTTATGTTGTCCTGTGTGTAGGTATCGGTTTTGCGACGAGCCGATCCCCCGTCCAAGAAGTCCTACGGACTGTGTATAGAGTAAGAAAGTGAAAAAGATGTCAAGGTCCAAAAAAGAGTTGTAGAGCCATAATAGAATAATAGAATAAGATTTAAATTCTCTTGTCTGTGCGTGCCTGAGGTCTGCCAGCTAGTAAAGCACATAAATAGCAGATTCTCACAAAAATTGGTACGAAATTCGTACCATTAAAAGGCACTGACAAAATGTCCTCCAGCCACCATATTCCCATCTAAACCTTACACGCTATGTCTCTATTTCTCGCAGCAGAACGGGCAGTCTGGGAATCAGTTAAGTAGTCACGCAAATTTACACTGGCGCGGTTCGAAAATTTAATTATTTCTTTCGTTTGTGAGGACTGGGCAGAAGAACCTCTTCGAGTCCGTTTCATGGAACCATACCATAATTTATTTTTTGAATTATTATATACCGTATTTACGCACGTATAGGCCGCACATTTTTTGCCAAAAATTCAAGAGGAAAACTGGGGTGCGGCTTATATTCGAAATATTCGAAATCACACTTCATTTAAAAAAATTATATTCATAATTAGTAATACAGGATGTTCTACTCCTGAAATAATATTCCAAGAAAATTATTTTTTCTATAATTTCTGTCTGAAAATTGTGCTGCGGCCTATACACGCACGCGGCCTATACATGCGTAAATACGGTATTTGTATTTGGAGCATTGCTTTGTATGGAGCTGAAGCTTGGACACTTAGGGCAGTAGATCAGAAACACCTGGAAAGCTTCGAAATGTGGTGTTGGAGAAGGATGGAGAAGATAAGTTGGACCGATTATGTGAGAAATGAAGAAGTGTTAATTAGAGTCAGTGAGCAGAGGACTATCCTACATGAAATAAGAAAACGGAAGGCTAATTGGATTGGTCATGTTTTACGCAGAAACTGCCTTCTAAAAGAAGCTATCGAAGGAAAGATAGATGGGCGGATAGAAGTGACAAGAAGACGAGGAAGAAGACGTAAGAAGATGCTGGATGACCTTGGGGACAGAAGACGATATTTTCATTTGAAGGAGAAAGCTCTAGATCGCATCAAGTGGAGGAACTGTTTTGGAAGAGACTGTGGACCTGTCGTCTTGACAAATTACAGATGAATGAATGAATGAATGAATATATTTGTGTGTTGACCGCCTCTGTAGTCTAGTGGTCAGAGTTCCTGGCTACATATCCAGAGGTCCCGGGTTCGATTCCCGGCGCTACCAGATTTTCTGAGAAGTAGTGGGTCTGGAAAGGGGTCAGCTCAGCCTCGTAAGGATAGCTTAGGAATTACTTGAATGGAAAAGTAGCGGCTCCGGTCTAGAAAACCAGAATTAATTTCCGTGGGGATCCATTGCGCTGACCACGCGACACCATCTATCCGCTGAAGTTGGCACTAACTTCTCCGATAAGCGGCGGTCGCTCGATCGGTATAGTTCGCTTATGGACTAAAGCCGCAGAGTTTTTTTTTAATATATTTGTGCTATTTGACATTTTTAACGTAAGAGAATGAGGCCGGAATATTATTATTGGAATGATTTTGAAAGAGGGGGATAGTGATTTACTTGGAGTTACGAGGCCGACATTCAGCTGGAGGAACTGACGGAAGAATTCAGAATGGTTTTCTTCCCATACTCAGATTCTGACTACCTCCCTGATATAATTTCGAAGCGATACCTTATCCGTAAAAGAGGACGAATGTAAGCAGTAAAATATAAAGGTAAATATCACGCAATGAAGACGTGTGGGGAGTGGAGGTATAGCTCCACCGTTCTTGACCTCGGCACTAGATGGAAGGGAATGTTTAGCTTCACGTACCGGCCGCTTTACCCCCGTGGAAAGAGCCCCCGGCACCCGGAGACAAGGCTGGGTGTGCTCCAGAGCCGGCCTGGACACTGTGGAGAAGAAGGGAATCCCTTGCCCTTCGGTATATGGACTGAGCTATCCTGACTCCCACTAATAAAAATTATATCAAGTTCAGACCTACTGAGACATGAAGAAGTAATGAAAGCTTCTTGAAGAGCAGATGAGGGCGAAATTGACGGACATATTGAATTCAGTGTACGTTTGTATGTGGCAAGTTTTGTCGCCTCTTTGCCTGGCAGGCACACCGTAACATCAGGAGAATACATGGCTCACACCTTCGTTTTCTTCTTCTTTGTGGGCGCTGCAATCCATGATTCGTGCTTCGACGTTTTGTACTTGCAGTGCTTTTCTGAGTTGTATTCAGATAAGTGACTGGACTCTCACATGAGAGTTGGCTCAACAACCCACACCGCACAGCACAGAAAAATGTTACAGGAGGGATTCGAGCCAGCAATCCCATTATGTAGTCCAGTGTTTACCCGTTTCATTTGGCCGTGGAACCCTTTCACACTCGGAACATTTTTATGGGACTCTTAATAAAATTCTGATTAATGAAGCTCAAAACTCGAAAAACAAATAAGGACAATAAAAATAATGTTGAACAAGGATATGAGATCGCATTTCACGTATATGAAACATGAAGCTAAAATGTAAAGAACCATGTACATGCAATTTTCAATACGAAGGGTATTTTATTTTCTTCGCAAATTCTTTTGGGTCAGGCTGGATATTGGAAAATGTAATTCTCAAATATGTCACCTCATTTAATACGATTCCATATGTTACCGTCACATTTTTATGTTCTAATAGAATTTTCTTGGGAGTCGGGATAGTGCAGTCGGTATAGAGGCTGGCTACGGGCTGGACGACCGAGGTGTCAGAGTTCGAGTCCCGGCAGGGTCAAGAATTGTTGTTTTCTCCACATCGTCCAGACCGGTTCTGGGGCCCTCCCAACCTCCTATGCAATGGATACCGGAGGATCTTTCCTTGGGGTAAAGCGGCAAGGGCGTGAAACTAAGCACTCACCTCCAACTAGTGCCGAGGTCGAAAAAATGTGGATCTATACATCCATTCCACCATACGCCTTCGTGGCATAATGCTTAATTACTTAAGCACAGGGACAACTTTACCTTTTTACTTTTTAACAGAATTTTCTTTCTGAACCCTTATTTTCACTTAGCGGACCCTCGGGTTCCGCGGAACATCATTCAGGAAACAGGTGTAGACTTCCAAAGATCGGACAGTTTTGACAGGCGACGAACAGTCTCTAGCCAAGCAGATTAAAGCAGAAGAAACAGCATCCTGGAAGCGCCTGATACAAATCTTGGCTCATACCAGCTCCCCTACTGACAAGGGTTTTTCCCTGTTCCTCAGCGTGACTGCCATGATAGCAGGTCACACACAGTTCGCTACTGTCCTCCCGTCACTGCCACAGAACTGCTGAACCTTACATCCTACAGACTGCGAACTCATCCAACTGTCCCATTAAATAGTTCTGCTGTTGATCACCAGAGATCGCGGAATCTTCTCAACCTCTACACCGGCAAGTTAACTTGTCTGATAGAGGTTCCGATGAAGACGGAGCAAGAAATAAATTGAGATTAATGACAAGGAAAGAAAGACAGCACTTGGGAAAGAACCAGTCTCATCGCATGCGTTTATTGTATTTCAGGAGAGTTCAGGTAAAGACACAGTATAATAATCTGAACTCCTCTGTCATTATAGTATATTTCTTCATAATTAACTCTATAAACGTTACAAAACCTCGCGCGAATAGGGCTGCGCAAGCGCATTTCGGTCCATCCCCTTACTGTTGCAGAAAAAGAAACATTCAGCTCTCCAGGTGGCAAGTGTTGTGAGCTCTTTCAAGAGTGGTGCTGGTAAGTTTAAAGGTTATGGGACTCGCATATGAGATCATCGGATTTCGTGACAGTGATTAGAAGCTGCAGGCAAGTGGTAAATGTTTTTAGCTGAGGCCTTTCGCGTGCAACCGTAGGCGGCGGGGTACTGTTATAGTGACGTCACCCATATTTCTATTTAAGCCTATAGTGAGCCCAGTGTAGTTACGGGAAATGTTTTGCGACAGAATAGTAGCGCGAAACAGTTGAACACGTGTGACAGGTTGCACCCTGTAATGATGCTCCACTCGAACTGTTGTACAGAGCGGTGAACTCAGATGAAAGGGTTGCCAGAGTACTTCAGAGCTTCTTAAGAATTGCCTAGAATAATCTATAGAATCCCCTTACCCCTCGCTCCAGAAAAGTCCTTCAAAGAGTATTTCCTCTTCTTGGGCTGGAAGGCTTGTCGTTCCGGTCAACTGTGAGTGGCAAACCACGCTGTGAAGCTCTGGTAACCAAGAATTCCCATCAGTATTTTATCTAAGGTTCACGTCAGCATATCCATTGCTGGCTACTGATTTAGTATGATATTCTTCCTTGTGAGATATTTGGGAACGACTGTAACACATCAAAACTCAATTCGGGCGGAAATTGAGAGAAGATTGAATTCTGGTAATGCTTGCTACAATTCAGCCCAGAAGTTTGTCTTCTCGTCTGCTGTCTAAAAACATAAATATTAGAATATACAAAACTATAATTGTTCCTGTGATTCTGTATGGGTGTGGAACTTGGGGAGGAACATAGAGTGAAGATGTTTGAGAAGAGGGTGATGAGGAGAATATTTGGACCGAAGAGGGATGAAGTTGGAGAGAACTGCTTAATGAGGGACTTCATAACTTCTATTCCCTACCAAATATAATTAGAATGATTAAGTCAAGGAGGATGAGATGGATGGTGCATATAGCATGAATGGGGGAGAAGAGGAATGCATATAGGATATTGGTGGGAACGCCAAAAGGAATAATGACATAGGTGGAGTGGACAATATTAAAATGAATCTTAGAGGGATTGAATGGTATGTTATGGACTAGATCGATATGGCTCAGGATAGGGACCGGTGGAGGGCTCTCGTGAACACGGCAATAAACCTTTGGGTTCCACAAAATGCTGGGAAGTTCTTGAGTAGCTGCACAACTGGCGGATTCTCATGAAGGGCTCAGCTCGATGAAGGTAGTTAATTACTTAGTTATTCTTTGTGATCTTTGCCAGTCTGTCACAGAATGTTTACTTTCGCCTATACGAGTATATAGTGTATGTGAGAAAGTACAGCAATCCCTCGCCCAACGCAATGGATCCCCACGGCAGGAAGTAGCTCCTCAGTTATCCTCACGAGGCTGAGTGGTCCTCGTTCCACCCCCACTACTTCTCAGAAAATCTGGTAGCTCCTGGAATCGATCCCGAGCCAGGAACTCTGACCACTAGACCACAGAGGCAGTCAGTAACCCCCTACATGAGAACTAAAAGAAAATACTCATATTCGTAGGGACATTGCAAATATTCCTGCAGAACAACTTCAAAAGGTAAATCAGAAACTCTTTCGGCCGTGCGAGGGACAGCATTTTCAACACCTCCTGTGATCTGTGAAGAAAGGTAAAGACTTCCCTTCACACCGAAAGTTATCGGCCGTCAGGCATGCTGATTCATGGTCAAAATTCTTATGAGCCTCGCAGCCGGCGGTGTACCGGTCGCCTTGAAGCGCAGATCCTTGGAACCGGTCAACAAAGTAAAAATCATCCCTGTATATTTCATATGGAGATAATGAACGATGTCCAGAATAATTCGCCCCTGAGCAACCTAGGGACAGGAACTTATTGTCATCTTTATTGTTATTCGTTTTTTTATTCAAAAATTTGAAATGAAGCCATCATGAGATCGAAATTAAAGGGTAATGACGTTTCGAATAAATCATATAACTTTTGCTTTCCAAACTGATTTGTATTGAAATTAAACTCTCATGATGGGTGATCAGTAAATGCAATTGTGCATCTGGTACTGCCTGTGGTGATTACTAAAAGCTCTTTATATAAACGCATGATTGATAGACTAATTGAAATTGGAAGGTGCTATGGCATGGAAATGAATGTGGAGAAAACAAAAGTAATGAAAATTTCGAGACAACCAACCCCAGTCACAATAAAGATAGACCAAAAACAACTGGAGAATGTGAAATGTTTTAAATATTTGGGTAGCTTGTTAACAGATGATGGAAGGTGTACTTGTGAAATTAAATCCAGGATTGCCATGGCAAAAGCTGCATTTAGCAAGAAGAAGAATCTTTTTACCAGCAAATTGGACTTAAATTTGAGGAAGAAACTAGTGAAATGCTACATTTGGAGCATAGCTCTGTATGGGGCTGAAACATGGACACTTAGGGCAGTAGATCAGAAACATCTGGAAAGTTTCGAAATGTGGTGTTGGAGAAGAATGGAGAAGATCAGTTGGACCGATTATGTGAGAAATGAAGAAGTGTTAATTAGAGTCAGTGAGCAGAGGAATATCCTACATGAAATAAGAAAACGGAAGGCTAATTGGATTGGTCATGTTTTACGCAGAAACTGCCTTCTAAAAGAAGCTATCGAAGGAAAGATAGATGGGCGGATAGAAGTGACAAGAAGACGAGGAAGAAGACGTAAGAAGATGCTGGATGACCTTGGGGACAGAAGAGGATACTGTCATTTGAAGGAGAAAGCTCTAGATCGCATTAGTGGAGGGATTGTTTTGGAAGAGACTGTGGACCTGTCGTCTTGACAGATTAGTGATGATGATGATGATGATGATGATGATAAACGCAACTTTTTGCTTGTAACACGTCATAATTGGAAGGCCATTTTGTTATTACATATTCGGAATAATGCAAAGTGGAAGTCGAATGTTTGTTTATTAATTATTTGTTTCTGAATTGCACTGAAAGCTTACTTTCTGCTAAATTTCTTTAAAGAGAAAATTTCATTTTTCTGTGGTGTATAAGGGGATTGTTTGCTGTGACGGTATGAAAATTCCGCGTTGTTTATTTTCCTTCTAGTCCAGAGTTGTAGATCAGCTCTTTGTGAGAGAAGCGCTTTAAAGTAGTCCTGTTATTGAGGATGTCAGCGTTAGCTCAGGGTTGGTCTGAATGTTTAGGAAACGGAATGATTGTGGCCAGGTTTCACAGCCAGAATCGACAGAATGACATTGCAATCGTCAACACCAATCTATCGACTTTTTTAACTTCGGGAACGATGTAAGCGGTAGTGACAGGCCTATTCAGAAGTTCATTAACATATGCAGTGCAAGTTTAAGTTAGCTGTTACAGCGGCGATAGAAAATCTTCGTGTTCCTTTACATAAAGGTGTAGAAGGTTATGTGTAGAGACCTCCTAAATCCGTTAAATCGAACCAGGAGATCAACGTCTCCTGCCTACTTCACATACTCCTATACACTGACAAACATTTTGATTAGGTGGTTTATAAACATGCAAAACTTTTACCCGATACTAATTAAGTAGATAATGATAGTCGAAATTATATATATTTCTTCCCCTTGGCACTACAGTCCCAGTGGGCCTAGGCCCACCTCCATGAACTTCTCCGTTCACTTTCGGTTTTTCTAGATCTTACACATTCGGTAGGACTCCTTGGGCGGGTGGTCAGCTCGTCGCAAGGCCTCTACCTCTACACAAACACAGAAAAACGCACACAAACATCCATACCCTGAGTGGGATTCGAACCCACGATCCCGGCTTCCGAGCGAGCGAAGACAGCACATGCCTTAGACCGCTCGGCTACTTTGACGGGCCGAAATTATATTTAAAACTACGAAATGTTAGTTCATCTTTCATTCTAACTTAGAAACTAATGACTAGAATTTCCGGCGCTAAGGTTGAAGTTAGCCGGTCACGGTAGCCGAGCGGTCTAAGGCATTATTAGTATTGCCGCTTAGTTTTGGACATATTTCACTCTTTCTTGGAAGTGGATTTCCTAAAAATTTTTCTCTACGAAAATTCTAAACGGATTCTGAAAAACGGCAGATCCCTGCAACATGAATCACAGAGTAACAAAAAAAAATTTCATTTTGCTCTAAGCTGGTCATACCTCTTGTCAGTGAACTGGGTATTCCTTGAGCAGCTGATAATCAGCTACTGGACAAAGAAGAAAGTCTCTGTTTCTGTGGAACCTGCAACCCAAAAGCTGTTTATCTCCACAGAAGCAGTTGGATCTTACCTACGCCAGTTGACTACAATTGGCGTACCTTTGCCGGAACTAAGACAGATTAACCTTTTAAATGAAGGACACAGGTACGATTTCCGCTCTAGTAGGTAAGAATGTTTTCTGAAATACTAATTTCTTCAGACGCGATTACTGTTACTGCTGGTGCTGCTACTACTACTACTACTACTGCGGAGTGCCGGGACAGCGCAGGTAGTATAGCTACTGGGTACGGGCTGGACGGCCTAGGGGTCGGAATTCAAGTCGCGGTAGGACCAAGAATTTTCTCTTTTCATGTCGTGCAGACCGGTTCTTGTGTCCACTCAGTCTCCTATCCAATGCGTACCGAGGTCACTTTCCCTGAGGATAAAGTGACCGGGGCGTGAAGCTGACAAGTCACCTGCAACTAGTGCCGAGGTCAAGAAAGTGTTGATATATACATTCACTAACCCATACGTCTTCATGTCGTAGTGCTTAGTTAGTTTAACACAGGAACAACTTTATCTTTACCTTTTATTACTGTTACTACTGCTGCTTGCTCACAATAAAACACTTTCTCTTTTTTACGTTCGGTCCTACAGAATGAGGTATCTGAAAGAATGTAGTAAGGCAAGGGCTCCTGAATTTTCTTTTCTTGAGTATAGTCCCCTACGTACACTACCTGCTACGCCCTGGAAAAGCTTTCCCTCCCAATACAATTCGGGTGTTTCCAGGGATATAAATTAACCACACGAGACAGGCTGTTTTGTGCGAACGCGGAAGGCTTTTTCATCCTGCACTTTCACACAATGTATTCTTTCACTCTTTCCAGCCAGCCAACCTTTTTGTGAATTTCATTCTCTCCATGCGCCCCAAGTTTTATGCACCTTTCTGTTGAACACTACACAAAACCATACGCGTTACACGCCAAACCTTCAACCCACATCTTTATTTCTCCATCGGCTTGCACCTGGACAGCTTCAAAATTTTATGACGTACCTTCCCGCCATAATAAGGACCGACTGTCGTCTCTTACCAATATGGCATCAGAATCATGGGGAAAAATATTTGTTGGTCCATAACTACGTAGTTCCTCGCTGCGCAGTATAATTAAACTTAAACAGAAAATATAATTTTAGATATACGTTGAGATTCTTCTGGGAAACACTATCACTGTATCATGCGTTTAGGAACTAGTGTATTATACAAAATATAACGTACTCGTATAATAACGGGCAGTTCGCATTTCTTTCCATTACAATAATCAGCTTGTGACAGAAACTGCATACTTTGATATTAAAGTAACAGTAGAGTTTAAGGCACGTTTCTGCTAATACAGTTTAGTAAAACCTAGCTCCTGTTACACAATAGCACAACTCTTTGCTACACGGTTCTTAAGATTATTGTAAAGCTATCCTTGTAACAGGGCGTGTAGGCCCATTGGGTTGTGAGACGTCGAGGCTCCACATTTTTCTAGACAGTCAGCTCACAGATGACGGTGAGTTTGTCACCCTTACGCGCCGGCCGCCCTTTACCCCCAGGAAAGGCCCCACCATAGCTCAAGCTGTTAGTTCGCTGGCATCCCACCGCGGCGGCCCGGGTTCGATCCCGGGTCTGGTCAAGTGGGATTTGTGGTGGACAGAGTGGCGCTGGAGCTAGTTTTCTCCGAGTACTTCGGTTTCCCCTTCCAATCTTCATTCCACCAAATTCTCCATCATCATTATCACCCGGGGCAGGCTACAATAGGCCAATCAGTTGCCGCCGTGCCGAGTGGACCCAGTTGGACTCCACCCCCCACTGGTACTCCTGGTACTCTAGAGGCTGAGTAGACCCCGAGACCATCGTGCGGCTGGAAGGATTAAGTAAGTTAAAAAATTTTATGAACTGTTCGGGAATCGAACCCGCAACCTTCCGTCTTATAACATAGTGCCTCAACCAACTACGCTACCGCGTGTCCCCTTAAGATTGTTATGTTGAACTTTTTCGAGATATTCAACTTCTGAGTATATCATCATAACTTCTGCTTGGATGTGAGAAATTGAAGGTTTGCATGTGTAGGAAGCTTCAGAGACATAGAACTAGGAAAGTTATGTTATTACTTTATGTATTCTGCGACTATTTAGACATTAATGTTCGACCCATAATGTTTTTTTCTCTCCCGAAAATCTATATGTTTGTGGTTTATAATTCATAGTGCTTTCATGTGTCTGCTCCATCCTTTCCTACTGCTATGGTTTCCACACTCCTTGATACTCGGTAAACCTTTTAGGTTTAACACTAAATAAGTGTATGGGCTTGCTACTATTGTTTTCTTAACTTCCGTTCACCAGCTTATGTTCATATAGATAATGCAAGGGAATGTGAAATGTGAAGTTGTCTTTTTGCCTTAGCATTGCATAATAAGACGGGTGGGAGTGTGGAGCTAACGTTCGCTCATTAGATGGAGGTAATTAATCAGCTTTACGTTTCGTCCGCTTTATCCCCGATTTCCATTCGATAGAAAGGTGGGTGGACCCAGATTCGATATGGACGCGGTAGCGAAAAAAGGAAATTCACTCTGCCGAGGATCTAACGCCCGTCATCCACCGTCATCCACCGATCACTAGCTGCCACTGCACACCGACATGCGAGATGTTAGACTCGCTGGATTCGTCATCTCTACATATTAATAACCTGTCATATCCTTATCAAATAATGCCTTCTCTGACTAGCCAGAAGCTTCATTACGATTCAGCAACATCGCTTAAATAAAAGCGCTATTTCTGTCTTTGGAAGATTTAAATTTGACTGGCTTTATAATGGAACATAAATTGGGCCTATGTCAGATTTCAGGGTAGACATGCCGCTTTACTTAAAATATTCAGCGGATAATTCTGATTTATTTTATACTTTCTGTGATAGTAATTTTGTGGCAAATGTTTTAGTAGTTTTTCTTTAAACTTAAATGCAGGCTACCCAACCCCGAAAGAGTTCCTTTCGGTAAATGAATATTTGCACGCATTTTCTGTGCCTTCACGTAACAATTGTAGACTTAGTCTTACGTTGCATTTATTAAATAATAATAAGTATTTATACCGCCTGTTTGAATAATATTTAGAATTAAAAGGGACAAGTTCATATTGTTAGAAGATAATTGTAAAGTTTGCAAGTGAGAAAAGCAAGAGCACTCACTGGCGCCTAATGATCTTGAGAGTTCTTGCTGGCAGTGTGAACACAACAGCACATCGCACAACTTCTTGCGAGAGTCATAATCGTGAAATAGTAGTTCATCTTGCTGAAGTAATCCTTCTCTTTACAAGCCCATTCAGTTCATAATCCTCTAGGTGATGGATCTCTGCTCTCACTTCTTGTATCAGCTCAGAACCGAATTGTGTCATGTTATGTCCTGACATTCCCTACCACTTAATTAAATTAAATAGATGAAGAAAGTTGTCTTCTGGGTTTAGGCACCGTGTATTCTTCGTTTTGACCGACGTTTCGGAGGAACGTAGCGCCTCCATCTTCAGAGCAGTTGAATGGCTGCGGAGAGCAGTAGCTGTAGCTTCATTGTCATCGCCGTGAAAACCTCAAAAATGAAATAGACGTCTTTACCGAAACACAGTCTTCAGGGCGAGAAACGGCGTAACAGAGCAGACGCTGTATGTACAGAATCAACCGCTTCCATTCAGCCGGATAATATTTCGTTGAATCTCTTGTTTGTATGGATCACAGTGTCCGGACGGCTTAAGCATGAATTTTCTTCTCCCGCTCGGGCATTTGGATCTAGAGTTCGAATCCCACTCGAGAAATGATTTATGTGTTTATTCTGTGTTTGTATTATCCTGTCTACGTAGCGACCTTGGGTCGGGCTGATTCCCGTCCAAGGAGTTCTACCTACTGCCTACAAGGATTTTATAATGAATTCTGAACGGGACCAGGCCAGATAACCTAATTAGTCACCAGAAGTAGAATCTCCTGTTTGTTTGCTTCTTGCGAAGCTTTGTCTTCATACTTGCGCTACCAAGTGTGTTAGTATACCGTTGATAATGGATTTGGAATTATATAAATATCCGAAATATTCAATGCAATGGAATTCTTTGATTAGCATATGCAGGGTTCATGAGTCATCAAAGAAAATCAATTAAACATGAATCAGTATGGAGATCGATTTTTTATCCGAAAATACAAATATAAATGAACACGCAAGTTTCTTCTGCCGAAAATCGTATCCCGTATGATCCAATTTTAAGTATGAAAGTGTTGCTTGAATTTCAGAAGAATGTAGTCGTAATCCAGTTCATACAGATTAAGGGATGCCTTAGAGCACTCGATACGTAGGCACCCGTATATTATTATTTTTTATTGCTAGTGGGGTGGGACTAAGTCCCTTGTACTGCGGCCACTTCTGGCCTATTGTACCAGCCTCAGATGATAGGTGAGGGTGATTGTGGAGCAGTTGGTTTAATGAAGATTGGCAGCGAGAAAACATGCCCCAGCACCACTTTGTCCACCACAAATTTCACTTGACCAGACCCGGGACTGAACCCGGGCCGCCGCGGTGGGAAGCCAGCGACTAACCGCTTGAGCTATGGCGCGGCCCTGCGACTTCAATAAGAGTCAATAGAGATGTTTACGAAGGCGAAGAGCGTGGAGTTTGTTGTTTCTACACAACTGACTTAATGAGTTTCATTTTAGCTTGATTTATAAACACGATTCGAATTGAAACTCATTATTTGTAACTTACTTCGTTTCAGAATCAGAGTGAGATCTGTGTTTCCGAATGGTTTAACATTTCTTCTAAATAATGTACAGAAATCCAGTTCCTACCCCACAGGAAACACATTTCGACTCCGCTACAGAGTCCAGCCGGTTAATGCTGTTTATGAAAAACAAATATTTGTTAATTGTGAGAAAATGCGAAATACAGAAATACAATCCTTGGACAGAATGCAGAGTTTTAGTGTGTTAAAGCAGGCGGTGTAAAAGCAATGTACTTCAAAGTGTTGATTAATGTATTTATCCATAGATTATTTAACTGCACTAATATAACTGCAAGCTTTGAATGAGACGTAAGGTACTTAACATGATGAATTAGACAAAGTGGTCATGCTCCAGTAAACACTATCTGAACATTTACTTGGAATGGCTGACAAAACCGAAGGTCCGTCCGAAATTCCAATCGTTTATACCCCCAGAAGACTCGTTTCCTCTGTCGGAGTCTGCTGGGTAGAACAGTTTTAGACTAGACACATCGGAAACTATGTACTAAGTAAATCAGTACAGTCAGCGGATCACAGTGGCCGCGCGGCTTAAGGCACGAACCGTCTGCACCCACTCGAAAACTGGGATCGTGGGTTCGAATCCCACTCGAGGTATGGGTGTCTGTCTGCGTTTATTCTGTGTTTGTCTTGTTCTGTGTCTAGGTAGCGGCCTGACGACGGGCTGATCCTCCGCCCAAGGATTCCTACCGTCTGTATATAGATTAAGAAACTGAAAAAGCGGCCAAGGTACATACCGTCTATAGAGCCACAGATACATAGATAGAAATCGGTATAGTCAGTAGCGCAGCTTCTGTTCCTGCGTGAACTTCGTTCCCAGAACAGGTTTGAATATTTACGTAAACGTCACAAACAGATGCTCTTTCTACAGAAAGTGGAAACTGCAGACACATGCGACCACCCGCTCTTGCTGGTTCCTCGCTCGCAGATTTTTGTACTCTGAAGATGGAGGTGATACTTTCCTCCGAAACGTCTGTTTACACAATATCTACATAGCGCCACATTCCAGAAGACAGAATTCTTCATAATCACCGCCGTGAAAACCTCAAATCTTAAACAGCAATTTTGTTATGACAGAATTAACCTTGTTTTGTGGCGTCGCTCTTTAAGATGTGAATGGTCTTAGGAACAATGGTTCAGACCCTGCTCGGAAGAAGTATATTATATGTGTGTTACCGAGTTATCTTGTAATGTTAAAGGTCTTGCGATTGTCTAAGTGGATTCGGTGTCTCAGAATTCATTTTGAGTCGGAACAACCCTGAGGCTTAATCCGTGAGAGCAGGAAAGAAGGAGACGGAATTATTTTCTGGCAATTAATCTTCCTGGTATTGACAGATGGATAATTGACGTTCAGTTAGTTTACTTTCTGCTATAGTAATTGATGTTGAAGTACTTTGTGATCCACAAGAGAAGCTGATTTGATTGTCTTAAGGATTTCTGTCTACGAGTGGCTCTGTAGAAACCTATATTATTCCAGCGGAAGGCAAATCTTGAAGCAATTGCAAAATCCCTGTCAGTCAATTTTATTTCGGTTCTCTGTTCCTGTGCAATATGCGAGAACAGTTCAACAAGAAGAAACAATGTAACTGACTAGCGGAAATGTAGAAGTGTTAAGGGCAACCGATAGGGGCCCTCGCTTTCAAGTAAGGCCTGATTTTCTTTAATGACTGTAGTTCCGACACACGGTCGGGGCACACAGAAATAAAAGCGAGGGGTTGCAAACTTGGTCTTGATTTCCATAGCAGTGTTGTAAGAGACAAAAGGAAAAGACAGATGTGGTCAGCTGATTGATTGAGCAGTTGACATTTTATTAACGAAAAGTACATCGGGACTGTTAGGCCGATTTCGAAGTAACTTCCATGATTAGCGTCCATTTGTCTATAATACTAATGATAATAACAATAATAATAACAACAAATAGAAAGCAACATTAATATAGGAATTTATAAATAATACTAATGATAATAACAATAATAATAATAACAACAAATAGAAAACAACATCAAT
>NW_019721765.1:315877-370293 GCF_002891405.2 Cryptotermes secundus | reverse complement strand
GTAGAGGTAAAGCTAAAGCAATCCCTGTAACAGGCCATGGAGGCCCATAGGGTTATGAGACGTCGAGGCTCCTACATTTTCTAGATAATGGGCTCAAACCTGGAGGTAAGTTTGTCAGCCTTAGGAACCGGCTCCCCTTTACCACCCAGGAAGATTCCTGGTACCCATTTCTGTTAGAGGCTGAGTCGACGCCAGGGCCATAGAGCAGCTGGAAGGATTAGGTAAATCGAAAAAAAAAATCGATTACCTCATCGGGAATCTAACCCGCGACCTTCCGGCTTGTAGCATAGTGCCTCAACCAACTGCTCTACCGGGTGCCCCATCTCTGGCAATTGCAAATTTGAATTCACAAGAACGGAAGGTTCTGCAATCGAGGACGGACTCTGTAACAAGACCAAGACTAGAAACTTCTGGCTTTGAGGCGAAGAAGCAATTATGCAGTTGACAACTTGTTTTCAGAACCGGTCCTAGAAATTTTTGCGTCCGACCAAATAAGCAGTGTCGTTCTTATCAAGCAGTCGGGAGTGCTCAGATATACAAATATTTACTTCGTCAGCAGCTGAACAATTATAACAAACTCTGTAAACTACTTCGATGTTATTGTATTCCTCCGTGCAGAACCTTTCTACTTTTATTTTGCTTTGTATTCCAGTGACTGAGAACTGAGTTGAACGACCCGTATAGAAGTTTTGTAATTTGCTAATTAATGGTGCAACTCGCGCAATGAATTAAAGCAAATTCATGAAACAGACACACCTTAGATTCTAAAGGATTCTGACGATGGTGTATAACACTCAGAATTACTGGGATTTCGGACTTTGTCCATCGTTCGGTATTATAAAAACTAGAAAACGACGTTTCGAAAACTGGACATGTTTCCTTCCCCAGGTGAGGGGGAAGACACCAAATCTGTTGAGTCCCTTAGAAAGAGCTCTATCACAGTTTTTATTGCATATGTTCCTGTTATTTTCCTTCTACTAGCCTGGTCTCAGGTACTTAAATAGCTGTAGTGAATATGACATGCCAACTTTAGAGGATAGAGGGTTTCGCGTGATGAGAGCAACGAATCCCCACGGCCGTTAATTTCGGTTTTCTAGACTGGAGCAGCTATTTCCTTGAAATAGCCTCTCAGTTATTTTCACGAGGCTGAGTGGACCCCGTTACAGACCCACTGCTTCTCAGAAAATCTGGTAGCGCCAAGAATCGAACCCGGACCTCTAGATCTGTATGCAGGAACTCTGATCACTAGACCACGAACTTCGCCGACAAGCGGCGGTCGCTCGGTAGGTATTGTTCGCTTACGGACTCAAGCCACGGAGTTTATTTTTTAATATCACATGGGTTGTCCAGTGACTGAGGTTAGCTCTTTCTAAGGGATCCAACAGAGCAGGTGTCTCCCCCATCCTCACCTGAGGACGGAAACAGACCTAGTTTTTTAAACGTCGTTTTCTAGTTTTTGGAATACCGGACGGTGGACAAAGTCCGAAAATGCGCTCTGGGTTAAAACGGCAGAGGCGCTAAGCTTACCACTCACCTCCAACTAGTACCGAGGTCAAGGAAATGTGGCTCTACATGTCCACTCCCCCATACACATTCATGATATATTGCTTAATTAGTTAAACACAGGGACAACTTCGCGTTTTTTGCCTTTAACATGTTTACAGAAGCCAGAAGATAAGAAGAAAGTTGGGAAGGTCCAGACTGAGATGTCCGGAGGAAGCAGAGAATGATGTATATGAGCTGAGAGTGAAGCGATTGAAGCAAAAGTCAAATTAACAAGGACTGATTGAAATCTGTTGCAAAGGAATGCAAGGTTCTCAGAGGAACGCGGGGTCAGGCAGCAAGAAAGTATTTGTATTAATAAGACTGTGAATCTCATACGTAACCCTCGCCGTTCATGTGAGATTTTTGGACAAATGGATGAAAATGAAGCGATTCCTACTAGTCTATGGCCGATGCTCAATCTGACAGATTTTTGTGGCCTAGAGATTGTGCCAGCTGGAAAGATCGCTATGAAAGCAATCACAGCACATGAAATTCGACTGGGTTTAATCAGACATGAACTTCAACACCAAGTTTTGAATCATGGTGTATTTTAATTTGGAGTTCGTCAAGTTATAAATGTAGATTTTTTTTTTCCTTGGCACCACTGCCCCAATTTGGACCTAGGCCTACCTCCATGATCTTTTCCGTTTACTTCGGTTTTTCTAAATCTTACACATTCAGTAGGACTCCTTGGGCGGGTGATCAGCTCGTCGCAAGGCCTCTACCTGTAGACAAACACAGAAAAACGCACACAGACATCCATGCCCTAAGTGGGATTCGAACCCACGATCCCGGTTTCCAAGCGAGCAAAGACATGCCTTAGACCGCTCGGCTACCGTGACCGGCAGAATATTCTTTATGATTTATTTATTTAGGTTAATTTATTGCAGATACAAATCTATCGCCTACAGAGCTCTTTCAGTTTATTACAAAGTGTGAACGCACAGACCGCCTCTGTGGTCTATTGGTCAGACTTCCTGGCTACAGATCCAGAGGTCCCGGGTTCAATTCCCGGCGCTACCAGATTTTCTGAGAAGTACTGGGTCTGGAACGGGGTCAACTCGACCTCTTGAGGATAATTGAGGAGTTACTTCAAGGAAATAGCGGTTCCGGTCTGGAAAACCGAAATTAACGGACATGGGGACTCGTTGCGCTGACCACATAACACCCTCTGTCCGCAAAAGTTGGCACCAACTTCGCCGACAAGCGGCGGTCGCTCGCTTGGTATAGTTCGCTTGCTGACTACAGGCCACGGAGTGTGAACGCACAGATACTTATTTCCCCCTTGTTCTTCCTTTATTTAAGCGACGTACCATAAACAAGTTTCGAACCTTAACGAGGCCTTCGTGTTTGATATCCGGTGTTTACGATTTATGAAAAGGCGCGTTTTTATAATTGTAATCTATTTTTATTTGAAACCTCATTTAAAGTAGGTATACGGATCAAAATCACTCACCCAACAACTTTTATTGTCAATCCGTGTCAGATTTCATTTGAATTCGTTCAGTGATATTTGAGATAACGTAGGCTTTGTTACAAAGAGTGACAGACGGACGTAGTCCTTCCATTATGCTTCACTATATGTATTCCGCGCAGGAAATCACAAGACAGAACGTTAGTGAATAGGCACTTCGCGCCGTTTCTTCGTTGCGAGAATTCGATAACTTTCAGTATCTTGTAGCTTTGCACCTGCATCCATAGTTTTCATTCGTACGAAATGTCTGCTTCACAACATAGTGCAGACCTACTTGAGGCGTTAAGAGAAAATCTCCTAATATCTAGTTTATTCACTGCACGCAAGGCCCATGAAATATCGGAAAACACTTCTCCTTTCTAACTTCAGAATATGTCTGCATGGACACTGACAGAATGCACTAAAGGGCTTTGAGTGCTCTTTCGGGATACCTTTCTTTTTTCATCAGAGTATAAAATGCCGAGTAAAGTACAGCTGTACACAGTCTCTTCCCTCCAAGGTCCCTTCTCCGTCTTCACAGCAGTAAATTCTCTGAATCTTTGTTTCCTCCCCACTCTATCTTATTGCTTTTCCGCAAGTAGGTTTTATTTCATTTCTGCTAAAGGTAAAAAAGTAAAAGGTAAAGCTATCTCTGTAACAGGCCATAAGGGCCCATATGGTTGTGAGACCTCGAGGCTCCCACATTTTCTCTAGTCTGTCGGCTCACAGGTAGCGGTGAGTGGTCAGCCTTACGCGCCGGCCGCCCTTTACCCGCCAGGAAGATTTTTGGTACTCATTTCTGTTAGAGGCTGAGTATACCCCAGGGCCATAATGCGGCTGGAAGAATTAGGTAAATTAAAAAAAAAATCCACCTCATCGGGACTCGCTCCCGCCACCTTCCGGCTTGTACGAGCATTGTGCCTCAACCAACTACGCTACCGCTTGGCCCCGTTGCATTTCTGTTTTATCGCCTAACTCGTCTTTTGCTGTCTTCTAAAATAGTTTCCTTAGTATTGAAATTTGAAAAATTCATGTCATGACAGTGGATGGCTGATGGCGTTTTGCAGTCATATAAAATTTCTGCTGTTCTATTTTTTTTTTGTGCTTTGACATGGAAATTATTTCATATTGGCACTATGTTTGTGACAGGCGACGGCGAAAATATTTGTCGAAATTCAGATTTCATATGCTTCTACTCTCATGCGCTGCAATTAGGTAAAGGGAAAATGCAGGAATTAGCATTCTTGACAGGGACTGGAGCCATTAGTTTAATAAGTATCCAAAACATGGCGGAATGCACGTGAAGTGTTGCTTCCGATGGACAGCCAGCCGCGTTATGACGTGGGTAGTCGCGAGGTGTGTGGGGAGGAGATCGTGCCGTGGCCGTGATAGCTAAGTAGGAATGGCTGGATGACGCAGATATGCTGATAAAAGTTGGATCACAAAAGCCCATACATGTGGACGGCCTGCTTCGCATGCAGGACGTTCTCTGATCGATTCCTGAGTCCAGCTTTCTGGTGCTGAGTTTGCATTATTAGGCCTATTCTCAGAAGGCTTGGGGCACTATGCTACAAGCCGGCAGGTCGCGGATTCAGGTCCTGATGAGGTCATTGGATTTTTTCAATTTACCTAATCCTTCCAGCCGCACTGTGGCCCTGAGGTCGTCTCAGCCTCTAACAGAAATGAGTACGAGGAATTTTCCTGGTGGTAAAGGGCGGCCGGTGCGTAGGGCTGACAACCTTACCGCTATCTGTGAGCGGATTGTCTAAAGAAAATATGGGAGCCTCGACGTGTCACAACCCTATGGGCTTTCACCGCCTGTTGCAGGGATACCTTTACTTTTTATTCCCAGAAGCCTTGGTTGATTCTGCACAACTGGAGTCTTTTCACGGAAGGACCTTACGCCGTGTCCTGTGGACACTAGGAACTCTTTCCCCTGTGGAAAAGGGCCGAAGCATGAAGTGAAAAATTATATAGGCTAGTTCAGAGTTCAAGAAGGGCTGGAATGTCAGAGATACGTGCATTCTTCGCCTTCCGAGCCTGGTCCGTATACAGCGGATTTCGATTTTACTGTCGAATTTGAAGGAGAAATCTGTTTACACAGTTATGTGTCGGAATTCCTCTAGTTCTCTGGTTCTCATATTCCACTTCTCGCCGCAATTTCTTTATTAATACCAGCGCCTTTGCTTCAGTTAAGTAAACTATCAGCTATAGAATGGTGATACATGGTTCGATACCTTGACGCTGATCATTCTGAGCCCTTATTTATTTGGATGATTATAGATGAACGTGAAATTTATTTCTAATTAATTCTCGGTAATTTAAATTTCAAAAGTCTTATGTTTCGATATTACTGAAATGTATCGTGATCTATAATATCGTATTTCATCGTCTGGGACGTGCAATACGGTGTTTATGTTGAAAATTTCTAGATTTTGGCAGAAACAAGAAGTCCGGAGTTATGACATTTACGATCAGTCATAAATTTAGCTCGGGTACAGGGAACCGGACGCGCCTAAAAGGACAGGTCAGAGCTTGTTACAATTGCCTGTGAATGAGGGCCAGTATGATTGGGTTGCCTCGTTCAAGCTTCCCACGGAAGATGGGATGAAATGTATATGTCAACACCATCTTTCGAATTCCCGGCGTGGGGGTGCAAGCCATTCCACAAAGGGGAGACTTTCACAATATTCCGAACTGAACGGACGTGACGTTTGCACGCTCCGAGATATAGCTTGCGATAGTAACGCTGTAACGTAAGAATGCATTAATTTAAAAGTGTGGTGAATTAGCAGGTGAATAAACGTCAATTGGCTCAACTCTCAGAAAAACGCTTTCTTCGGCATCGCTACCCTGAGACCAATGCAAACCGACCTAGCTAGTTTCCCTTACCTATACCGATCTTCCTTAGTTTGATCTGTGAGGAGAACTTCTAGTAGCCATCGTACACTGTCCTAAGGTAGGAACAGGTGTAGCAGGGATAGCACCATTCCGACTGCGCCGATACAAGCAAAGGCGGGTTGGAAAAGAGCGGTGTTAACCTGGCACGGATCATCAGGATATAAGTTCATATTCACTGTAGACATGTTTTGTTCTCATCATATGTCTGCAGGGAAATGCATCGGAAGGTGAGAAGTGTGAAGCCCAGTTCACAATGAGCCGACAGCTATCACAATTAGCAACACACAGCTTCTGTTTTAAAGACACTAAATATTTAAACTGCAAAATTCATCACGTACTGTAGTACTTTACCGATTCCCTCACTGTGTCTTATTCTGATGTTAAAAAGCAGACATCCCATTAATAACCTTATTGGAGTTGCCTGCCACAGCAATAGATCGCAGTCTCTTTGATGTGTTTACGATCATTCCGTAAACATCGTGAACGAAGTTTATACTATTTCTAGAATCTGTTTAGTCTCCTTAGTGTTTTCTTCGGGGCAGAGGCGACCGGATCGTGAGCTGTCGACGCCTGAAAACATTTGGAGCCTTACCTTTTCCTTTCTCACTCACCTTCATACACTTTGCACAACGGCACTTAGTGACCTCTGTGATCGAACCGTAGAATAAACTGTAATCTCCATGAACCTCACACAAGACTAGGCGAGGAAGGGTGTGTGGTCAGAGCAGACAAAATGTATGATCCACTGTAAGAACTTTTCATTATCTTCTTCCTTGCATTTGTTCTGAAAATTGTGTTGTATTTTAATCCTCCTTTCGCTTATTTCAGTGCACGCAACAAAGGAGCGTCGCATCACTGCTCTTAATGAGTTAACTAACTAGACAATGGCGTCGCTGCGCACGGAGATAGCCCCCCCCCCCCGCACAACATGCTGCCTAATTATCATGTGCGGAACAAAAGGAGGTGCAGATATTAAAGATAATTTTAACATTTTAGGAGTGGAAGGATAGTCCAAACGAGCAGGTTAGCTCACGGTAACCGAACGCTGTGATGTAGTGCTTCGTTATGCTGCTTTATATCCTGGAGTGCTCGACTTCGAACATCGGTCCGGAGGCCTGGTTCTGAATGAGGTTTATAAATCCCTTGAAGGTGTGGCGAACTTCGAACACGTGGAATCTATGCTAACAAATTTAAATTGCATTCAGGAAGAAATTAAGACCAGATTAAATTCAGGGAATGTTTACTACAATTCAGTTCAGAATATTTTGTCTTTACGTCTACTACCCTTCAAGGCAAAGATTAAACTACACAGACATATAATTTTTTCTGTGGTTTTGTAAGGGTGTGAAAGGTAATCTCAACAACACAGACTGAAATTAACGAAATTTGCTCTCATCCTCCGTGTTCTTGTACCGGACAGATGAACTTTATTTTTTAAAACCACAGTCGAAGTTAGTGTTCTTTGTAAGAGTTTATGTAATCAGGATTTTAGAGGGTTCTGACGATGGTGTATGACACTAGGGATTACTGAGATTTTGGACTTTATCCATCTCTCGGTATTCTAGTGAATACCGGGCCGATCACAGTGGCCGCGCTGTCTAAGGCATGAACTGCCTTCGCGCTCTCAAACACTGGGATTATGGATTCGAATCCCGTTCAAGGCAAGGATACCTGTGTGTGCGTTTTATTCTGTTTGTGTTGTCCTGTGTTTAGGTAGCGGCCTTGCGACGGGCTGATCACTCGTCCAAAGAGTCCTACCGTCTGTGTAAAAAGATTTCGGAACTGAAGAAGAGGCCATGACCCAACAAAGGGCTGTACAGCCGTTGCTGAATGAATGAAATGAAAAATGAATACCGGACGGTGGACAAAGCCAAGAAATTAACTAATCGTGAAACGGGGTTTTATGTGGTTTTTCTTTATCCGTTTTGTAACATGCTCTTTGTGTCCCGAACGTACATTAAACCTACGGCCTACACAGAACAAGTGTATATTTCTTGTCGGCTGCTTACTGCAACATATTTGCAAATACTTTTGGTATTTGGAGGAAGTCTCCGTATGGCTAACAAACTTCTGTTACGATGAATCAAGGAGGTTATGATGGGTTAGTCATTTAGCGCGAATAATAACCGGGCTAGCGAAGTCCGTATAGTGACTGGCTACGGGCTGAACGACTGAGGGGTCGGAGTTCGAATCCCGGTAGAGTCAAAAATGTTCTCTTCTCCGCGTCGTCCAGACCGGCTCTGGGGGCCACTCAGCCTCCTATTTAATGGGTACCGTAGACTCTTTCGCCGGGGATAAAGTGGCTCACCACTCACCTCCAACTAGTGCCGAGTTCAAGAAAAGGTGGATCTATACGTCACTCCCCCATACGCCTTCATGACATAGTGCTTAATTAGTTAAGCACAGAGACAACTTACTTTTACTAAGATGGACAAACCAAAGCAGTGTTTTCATTAAGAGACACAGGTTTCTGTTTCACCGTGTAGCTTTGTGATGCACCCTTGTGGTAAGGCTATAAATCGAAACTTCACTTAGTGGAAGTTTCATGTACCGAAGAAGAGTTCGGAGGTTATGTGAGAATTTAATGTTTTCGCAAAGAAATTGTAGCTTAAAATTGGCGTGAAAATATTTTTCCCCAATATTTCATTTACTGAACATAATTTAACATTCCGGAACAAACGTTATGTTAATTCAGTCATTTATAACGCCTGTGAACGCAATTTTGCAGAAATTACTGTTTACACTTGTATCTGAACAGCTGTTAATTACATTAAATCTTACGGTTGTTGACTTTGTAGCATCCATGCGCGAATTGAATGCCTCACACCACGAATATACACTAGCATGAAATTATTCTATAAGGTACTACTACTACTACTACTACTACTACTACTACTACTACTACTACTACTACTACTAGTACTACTACTGCTACTACTACTACTACTACTACTACTACTGCTACTACTACAATGATGCTAGCTTAGGATAAGTTCCAATGACAATGGATTTATAAAAGCGGTGAATTTCTTGCCAAGTCGTCGCCATCATCATCATCAGTTTCGTTGTAGAAATAAAGATAGGTGCTTAAGCGCGTTTTCTGCTTTCAGTTTATATGTATATCAGTCTTTTCTGGGCTCGCTAAACCACTGAGTTGAAGAAAACATTACATAAATCCAGCAAAAATATCTTGGATATATATGATTTAATAATTACTGTAGATTCAAAAATTAAAAGCGCCATTTTGCCTCAATTAATAATCTGAATAGCGAATAATTCAATAATGGTCCGTCACTTCTGGCGGAGGTAGCGCGAGTCTTCCCGTTCTTTCTTTTTTCTTTTTCAGTTGGCTTATTTAAGCAGTCAAACGTTTTAAAAAGAAATTTCATACTATAAACTGAGGTGGGAAAAAACGGATAATAAAATCAGTGACAAATATACAAGAAAATGCAAATGTGCATTGCTTCACAACAAAGTTTAGGGAAGTTCTCTTAGTCTCATCTGAATATGTACGCTTTACACATTCAAATTTTTATAGCAACTAATTTCTTAAAATCCATTGTAACAAATGAAATTCGATTATTTCCTTTTTTTTTACGCTGTTCCCGAGTTTCGCTCAGAAAACAGAATGACTAAGTGATTCAAATGACGCATACAGAAAGAACTCCGGCAGTTTTATGCAGAATGTCTAGTTTCTTAGCTGTGCGAAAGTGCATCCTTCGTGCTGTGGGTTCGATAACCACCAGAAGTAAGGGTATTGTTGATTCCTTTTCCCATATAGGAGAAAATATTTAATTTCGATGAATATCGGAACAAGGGACCGAGCGCAGAAGGACACAGAACTTTAAAAGCAGTTCTCTTTATTCTGTAAATACAATAATTCATATCTCTTCTTGCTGTGTAACCCAGTTTACTTACTTGGTAATAAAAGTTAATCCTACGCTGTAATCATGTTCTTGTTTCTATGCACCTATGTTTCCCATATTAATTTTTTAGCTTATTGAAGGATTTCGTGTTATTTAAAATGAACGTCATGGTAAATTATGTATTTACTTATTTATGGTTTATTTAACGATTCTGTCGGTAGTTCATGCTCCCCGTTCAGTCCATCGGTTTCCTGTCGTCTGTAATATAAACACTGAAGGATAATCGAGCGATGCGTAATGTTAGGTCCTGAAGTTGGCGTGCTGGATTTCCCTTACCAGTTTCATTACGTTTACCTTTTATAATGAAAAGGAACAGTGTGGAAGCCATTTGAAATTATACGTTTAGCTTTCGATTTCGGTAACGAGCATTATTAAATTATTTTCGTAACTTGTACTGTTCTTGAAGTATAATTAGAATTATCAAGTCAAGGAGGATGAGGTTAGCAGGGCATGTAGCACGAATGGGGGCAAGGAGGAATGTATGTAGGATATTGGTGGGAAAGCCAGAAGGAAAGAGACCTCTTGGAAGACCAAAGCGTAAGTGAGAGGACAATATTAAAATGGGTCTTAGAGAGATAGGGTGGGATGGTATGGATTGGATTGACCTGACTCAGAATAGAGGGACCACTGGAGGGGGCTCTTGTGAACACGGTAATGAACTTTCGGGTTTCATAAAATGCTGGGAAATTCTTGAGCAGCTGCAAATTTGGCTTCTCCTCAAGAAGGGCTCAGCTCCATAAGTAAGTAAGTAACGTATTATTAATAGGTCACAGTCGTGCCTAAAATTGTGTTTAGAACGTGTTTATTGTGTATTAAATTTTTCACATACAGTGAATGTACGAAAGTTCCTATTTCTTCCCTTACATCTAATCATTTGTATCATCTTAGAGCCTGTTTGCACAGATGGAAATATCTACAGGTACATGTGCATCACAGATGGTTACAAATCTTCCTTTTCTCGACTGAAGAAACCCTTTAAGTATTAAATTACAATCCTTTATTTTCCTGCTTATCGCGGTGGTACAACCTCGTGTATACGAACGTACCGTTTCCCGAAATTGGGTCAAAGACTCCATTTTGAAGATGGAGGGAACTTATCTATGCGGAAAGTACAATTTAAATAGGCTGTTTCTAAGTGTATGAAGTGTTCTCCGTGTTTTCTATTCTATGAACGGTATTTATTTCTGGTAATATAAGGTTAAAAGTGGACCGTCTGTGTGGTCTAGTGGTCAGAGTTTCTGGTTCCAGAGGTTCCGGGTTCAATTTCCGGCGCTACCACATTTTATGAGAAGCAATGTGTCTGGAACGGGGTCCACTCAGCCTAGTGAGGATAATTGAGGAATTATTTCAAGGAAATAGCGGCTCCTGTCTAGAAAATTTAGATTAAAGGCCGTGGGAATCCGTTGCGTTTACCACGCGACACCCTCTCTCCACTAAAGTTGACACTGACTTCGCCGACAAGCGGCGGTCACTGGTCGGTATAGTTCGCTTGCGGACTAAAACCACGGATGTTTTTTTTTTGTTTCTTTAAGGTTAGTATTAATATGAATCTTAAATTAATAGAGTGAGCGTGCATTGACTGATTTCCTCTGTCTGGGGTAGGTTTAAATGTTAGCTCTTGTGAACATGGTAATGAACTTTCGGGCTTCATCATATACGGTGAATTTTCTGACCAGCAGAACGGCTACTAGCTTCTCAAAACAAGCTGTCAACTCTCTTCGCCAGGCATCGATCCACGAGGCGAGGGAACCCACCTGGGCCTTCATCGCCTCTTTTCTTGAATGATTTTTATTTCAGGCCCTATGTTGTTTTGGGTATGTATCACGACTTGGAGCCCTTCATTTCTTCCCGTTTGTAACTATTCGGTTCGAACTACCGTAGAAAACACCGTTTCGAACAGTCCCTCTATTACTGCATGTTGTTTCGTTGCTGTGAAGACGTTTTTGTTTGCGGCCGTTACCCAGTAACGGTCTCCGCGCTAAACATGCATCTGCCTTCTGGACGATGAATATCGCAGGTCACGTTATCATTCCTGCCTCGCACTTGACGACTTGAACTTGTATTTCAGGTTAGCAGTTAGCAGTCACGCACTGACATTCACAGACTCGGTGGACTTAACACAGTGTTTATATTCTCTTGATCTCGTTAATTAAATGTGTGCTACCCAACGCTACTGAAAGTGTAGTTAAATAACCTACATAAAGGCCGTGAAGGCCCATAGGGTTGTGGGACGTTGAGGGTCCCACATTATCTAGACAATCGGCTCAAAGATGGCGGTAAGGTTGTCAGCCTTACGCGCCGGCCGCGCTTTACTCCCCAGAAAATTATTTATTTAATTCCTGGTACTCATATCTGTTAGAGGCTGAGTGAAACCCAGAGCCATAGTGCGGCTGGAAGGATTAGGTCAATTGAAAAAATCCAATAACCTCATTGGTATTTGAACCCGCGACCTTCCGGCTTGTAGCATAGTCCCTTAACCACTACGCTACAGTGTAAATAAATTAAGCATGCAGATTTTAGGAAATAAAGGGAACTTCAGGCACTAAATGACCAACAGAATATTTATAGAAATATTGCAGTTCATCGAAAAAAAAAACCCCGTTGAAATGAGTTTGGACATGTCCCACTTAATTGTCAAGCCATCAAAGCTTGACGAAGCTGAAAGTGAATACGATGAAATTGCGACTATTCTGAAGTTCGTTGGATTAACAGAGGTAATGTTATGCAATGTTTTATCTATCTCTGTTAGAGGAGATCAAATTTTCCTTACTGCAAGGAAAGATAACTTGTCAATCCCTTTCAAGATACAAGCTGGGTAAGTATCTGGCCTTATGACTGACATCAGTAGGCGCATGAGTGGCCCTAAGATAGCAAACTGAAAGGGAAATTCCACATTCTAAGGGAATTGCATAATAATATGTCGGTCTGCGGATGACATTGTAATTATTTAATTCACAGCTTTTGAATTATAACATTTGTCAATTTCCAAATTGCCACCAAATATGTTAGCAATGGCGATCGGCGTCGGACACTTTGAAAAGATTCCGACAGGCATTAGGACAAATAATTACTCAGAACATTTGCTGTCCCGTTTGAACCATCGTACGAAGACGCGGTACATATTTTACATGTCGGAATGTCTGTTCTACACTACAGTGATGAACTTGGGCGAAAGGACGGGATGTGTCTAGCTTCTGTATGTGACTTTCTAAGGGCGATTGTCAGAATATGCGACAGAAGGTAACTGTTTGAGCAAGCCTGTTTGGAAACACTTAACGTTTGTGAAAAAAAGCTTCTTCATTGATGAAGCTAAATAAACATACAACGAAACCGGATGACAGACGAACTCACATCAGCTCTGCGACTGCGCACAACGCACATCACACCTGAATTGGCACTCACTATATTATAAATTTTTATTTTTGTTTCTTTACATTAATTTTTATAATGAATTCTTTTATACACATAGAATACGCAATCAAATATTGTGTTTTGCTCCCTCTACAATAGTAGGTCCAATGTTTATGCTTGTAACAGCACATAAGATGTGGGAACTTCTTGATAAATTCTGTTTTACGGCCCTGCAAACAAAGGACTCTTTGTCAGTGTAACCCTTTGAGTGGAGGAGGTTGTAAGTCGCTGCATTAGAATGTATATATTGTCACGTGTTTATGGCTGCGTGACTAATAATAACGGTTCTGGATTGGATGATTGGCTTTATTAACACCTTCTTGTACAACCTCTCTTAATCACAATTATAGCGCCATCACTAATATGCCCACTTCACAAATCACTAGAACACGTTCCCTTCTCGTTCTTCGTTGCTCTTCATTAGACTCCGTTGGGTACTTCCGTACACCTTTCTGTGCCCTCTTATAATCCCTCAGCCCGGAGCCCACAGAGAACACCTCTTCCGTTATCAAGAATGAATATTTGTTTGTTACATAGAAGTGGATGTCCTTATATTATTGAGAGCGTAACTCTAGAAATCAGTTTACCGACCCTTTGCCTAGCAATGGGCATGGCGCTGACCACTTCTTGCAATGCCCTATTGTTGCGTGCGCGTATTTCGTGCGTGCCTATAAATGTGTCTGCATGTCACAATATTTGTATGTGTGCGTTTACTGAAGCAGTGTCATGTTAATAGACATAAGTATTTAGAGAATGCTCATCAGATACGTTCGACGAGAGAAACCGATTCTGTGGCTAGGCAAATGCACCATGACAGTGCGCGTTCCCACTAAGCTGCAAGGTAATGTTTAGGTAGAAATTAAATTTAAAGCGATTCAGGATCCAACTTGTCCCCTGCGATCTTTTCACGTTTGGAGAAGTAAAAATGTAATTAAAACGGTGTCATTTTGAATTTATTGACGGTGTTCAGATCACTGGCTCGCAGTTCAGAAAGGCCGTTCAGAGAATCATTTGCAGCAAAGCTTGCAGACACGGAAGAGGCGTTCTTTGTGTGCACCAAGTAAGAAGGTGAGTGTTTTGAAGGAGACCACACCCACCGAGTGTGAGTGATGAAGTAATTGCTTGTCCAGACTGATTTGGGTTTCTTTATTGCCAGACCTCCTGTAAAGTTATAGACTCCATTTCTGCAATTTCATTCACTTCAGAACTTGTTCATTGCCTCTCAGATGTCACAGCCCTAGAGTTTCATGTGTCAGTCTCTCTTCTTTGTTTCTTTCTTTTTCTCACCCAGACATTTTTAAGAATACGTGTCTGTGCTTCGCCCATATTTTACCGTTTTACTGCAGGCCCGTAGTAAATGTTGTATATGTAAGTAAGATTCCCCTGTAATCGAAAGGTAAGTGTATTTTAACTCGTGAGGATAATTTAGAAGCTACTTGAATGGAAAAGTAGCGGCTCCGGTCTAGAAAATCGAAATGAACGGCCGTGGGGTTCCGTTGCGCTGACCACACGACATCCTCTATCCGCTAAAGTTGGCAGTAATTTCGCCGACAAGCGGCGGTCGCTCGGTCGGTATAGTTCGCTTGCGGACTAAAACCACGGAGTTTATTATCGGCCTATAGCCAGTCGCTATACGGACTGAGCTAACCCGATTCCCTATAATAATAATAAGTAGTGATTCACACAACAGAATGCAACAAATTATGGCGAATATTATGTACTGAGCCAGGGTCGCCAACACTGCAACCTCAGCTTTAAGATTGTCTTCACTCTTGTAATTACAGAGCTGTTCTCATCACCGCAGGCTAATGCACCTACCCTCATTTTACATCCCTTCGATGAAACAGTAGAGTTTGTAAACATCAGCTGTTTTGTCTCCGACAGTGTGAGCTTTATTTCCTGTTGCCTGCCGGCCTCATCGTCTTGAAGACGGGCTGTTACCTTGTGCTTACAGAGAAAAGCAGTTAAATGGAAACAGAAGCTCTCGGATCACCTGTGAAGACGAGTTCTTTTTCTTTCTTCGTCTTCACAAATTAAGCCCCTAAGTGTGTTCAACTTCAGTTCTGAAACTCTGAATCTTTTCGGATATTTCCTAGGGCTTCTTGGATGAGGCGTAAAGACGTATAAAAGGAAACAAATGAGCAGACCGCAATTTGTTGCAATGCAGTAAACACAGTTAGTCAACCGGAGAACCACACTTTCGCGTGAAGCTGTTTAACTTCAGTGTCGAACATTATTTATTAGCGCGGTACGTTACTTGCACAAAGCACATAAAAACAACTCTGCTCTTGATTGTTCTTAGTGATATTTCTGTTTCTGCGCAGTGAACAGCAAGAGTCAGTATGCGCAAGTGGCTCTACCAGCTTGAGACCACGTCTTTGTCAGCATGAATACGATGTTTCATACAAATACGTTTCTTTAATATTGTCGCTTGTCGCCTACGTAACGCGACAAACAAGTTCACGCAGGTCTCGGATTTGGCGAATATTTATTGAACGCTCACTTTTACACTAGCGAGTACAATGATATCATATTATCACTTTCAGTATCACAATTATTGCTTCTTCTATGGTCAAAGCCAAACTGAAGACTCACTACTCGTCTAATGTCAGCTGTCAACTGTCAAATGTCAACTCAATTCAGTTCAACTGTCTGGTCAAAGTCAAAGTCACATTGCGACTGACGGTCGGTCAGTCTGTCTGTCTTGGTGTCGAACCCCAGCTGGGGCTCAAGAGAAGATGTTTCTTCTTATAAGAAAGTTACTGTCCTGTCCATTTGGGGCGCCCTCTCTAACGAGAGGTCGGGTCTCTCATTTGTCAGTTATAGCCTGTATTAGTAAGTCTGTTGTCAGTATTTACGTATATTTACAAATTTAATCTTACTTTCTAATTCTATGTACAATATATACAAGGCCTCTGTTAGTCCAGGCTCAGTACATCAGATTATGCCCTATTTCTAGCAGTATTCGCTACAACGCAGTCTAGTCACTTGAACGGGCGTATGCCTGACCGCCGCCAAGTTTAAGCCTCTTATACTTTCTATGTCGGGTTTCTCCTTGTCCAATATTGCGAACATTTTCGTTATCATGATTTTCTATGACTTCCGCTTGTTGCCTGCAAAATTTTGTTATATAATCATATACGTATGGAATTTTGAAAGCCGTGTGTAAATCGCGAACCGGTGTGTGCCTTGGAAAATGAGCCAGTGTTGCGGAGAACTTTTTTTTGTAGGCGCTGCAGTTTCGTGTGATGGGTATGGAAGGTACCCGTCTGGTACCTTCGAAGCTGGACTTTTATAACCTGGTCTCGGACGGAATATAGTGCATCATGTAGGAGCCTTTGGTCTCTTCCGCTGTCATGCAGCAAACCCTCTGTTGTCCTTTCATTTCAGGGGAAACGCGTTTGTTGCAACGGCCCACTGTTATTGCGTTTCCATGGAAGTACCCCTTCCGGATTCCCGGCACGCAACAATATATAAAAGTAACAGACCGTGGAGGCCCATAGGATTGTGAGACGTCGAGGCTTCCACATTTTCTAGATAATCGGCTCACAGGTGGCGGTAAGGTTGTCAGCCTTAAGCGCCGGCCGCTCTTCACCCCCCTGGAAGATTCCTGGTACTCATTTCTGTCATGGGCTGAGTCGACCCCAGGGACATAATGCGGCTGGAAGGATTAGGTCAATTGAGAAATCCATTGACCTCATCGGGAACGGAATCCGCGACCTTCCGGCTTGTAGCATAATGTCCCAACCAACTACGCTACTTCATCATTTAAACAAGACTTTATTTACTGTTTCGTGTTAAATTGTTTAATTTTGACATAAGGTTGCAGGCTTCCACATAAATCCCTAGCCATTAGTGGGCCAAAAGTTATACAGCTGGCATTGCCCCAACCAATCTGCTCTGGTGTTTCCATACCAAGCTTATCTCTCTGTAAATGTCACAAAACAATCCAGCGATGTCCTCTGCAGTTCCTGCCCGAACCACATGATCAGTTTGGTTGCATCCCAATCAGCAGAGGGGCGGCGGGAGGAGAAACGGCGGTTTTATAGCATGCGGAACAAATAATACAAATTGATTTACATTTGAGTAAAACAAAGTTAAATGTTATTCTATTTTTTTATTGATTCAGAAATATATTCTACAAAAAAAAATCTTGTGACAGATACTGCCGAGGCGTCCGCATGCGCATAAAGGTTTGCTTCATTTAGCTGTGGGGTTGTATTCACGCATTTGAAACAGAACAATACGATTTCCCATCCTGCCCCACTATAATACAGATGTTACAGATAAAAAAGATAAAATTGGAAAGTTAAGAGAATTTTCCGTCCAGTGCGGCAATAGAGGTCACATCACTTTTATTATTCTTGCCTTACATGTTTCGGTTTATTTAAAACCATCATCGACTCTGTTAATTAAGCTGGTTTGATGTTCACTTTCAGTTGTGTTATTCACAGATGAATGTTTCGTATTATTGTCATAGGTTTTAGTTACGACGGCACTCGTTGTCGTATAAAACATAAACATGCAGAATAATTGAGTATGCCAATAGGCTATACGCAGCACAGGAATTATCACTTTTCCCACAGTAGATTTCTTATATTTGGATTAATCACTATTAAACTATTTAAAATTTAATTCAAATTGTCGTAAGTCGTTGTTGGTTGTCAATTCTTCCCGTGGATGGGAGTCATCATTCTTGGTGGTGTGTGGGCTTATATGCGTTACGATGTTACGTGTGTGCTGTGTTTTCTTTGTGCTGAACTAATTAAACACTACGGCATGAAGGCGTATGGGGGAGTGAACGTATAGAACCACAGTTCCTTGACCTCAGCACTAGTTGGAAGAAAGTGGTCAGCTTCACGTCCCGCCCTCTTTACCCCTCGGGAAAGAGCCCCCAATACCCATTGGATAGGAGGTTGGGTGGACCTCAGAGCCGGTCTAGACGACGTGTAGAAGAAAAAAATTCTTGACCCTACCGGGACTCGAACTCCGACCCCTTGTCGTCCACCCATAGCCAGTCGCTATACCGACAGCTATCCCGGCTCCCTTAATACAAGGGCTACAAGCTGATTTTTTTTAGTCGGTTATTTAATCAGTGTCTCAGTATAGGGACTGCATAGCGTCGGGTACTACGAGCAGAATCACCGGAGGAAAGGGTTATTGCCTTATCGAGGTACTATCCAGGCATTTATCTTGAAGGAAAACTACGAAAACTCTCAATTGGGATAGCCGGTGCACCGTCAGAGGTTCCAATCAGCACCTTCAGAATACAAATGTAGAGCATTGCTGGAGGACCACCCTGTTCGGTGGACCGTTTCCACGTACCGTATCTTATTTATTTTTATTTCCTTCTCTCCGTCTGTTTTTATTTTCCATCTCTTAACTGAAATTAGTACTCATTCTTCGGGTAAGGGGAAGCCGGCGCGTAAGGCTGACAACCCCATCGCCATCTATGAGCCGATTGTCTAGAAAATGTGGGAGCCTCGACCTCTCATAATCCTATAGGCCTCCACGGCCTGTTACAGGGATAGCTTTAAATTTTACCCTTTTCTCTCTTTCTATACCTTTTCCTCTACTCTGTGTTCTTCCTTATGTCTTTTCCGTTTTCCTTTCATTCTTTCACTCTTCTCGTTTTCTCACCTATTCCAATTCTTCTGTTATGAAGGCTGTCTGTTCATACATCGCCTTCCTTTTCTCTTCCTTCTTTCGTTGTGTTTGCTTGCTTCTTTCTTGTCTTAATCTTCACTTAACTTTCAGCTCCTTGCTTGCATCACCTGAAGAACTCTCCATATGCCTATGGTAACGGACCGTGTTTGAACTGCAGCGTCCTCCCCAGTGAATGAGGGGTTTCTATCCTGCTGCAGCCATTCGGATAGGCTCTCTTCCCGTTCGCTTTCACCTCGTCTTAATGCACTTGAACTTCCAGTTGTTCTTCAGTTTGCAACCAGTTACAGCTTGGTGTTCGATTGATTTCTGGCCGACGAGTTACGGAAGTTATTAAGTTCTCAGCTCCGTAATGATGCCTCGCCGGTAATTGCTGCGTGGAGGCAATTATTGCATGCGCCCCCTCGTGGGGCCCCACCGGAAGCATTTCTGTTGTTGTGAGGGTGTTTACGAGTACGTATCCCCTCGCCATCGCATGAGGTATGCACTCGGTTATGCAAATGGGAATTTGTTTGGAGCCGGGGAATGAATATTCTTTGACGTCATGCAGTCTGGTTGAAGTTTACCGACGTTTCGGAGGAATCGTCGGTAAACCGCTACCAGAGTACATGGGGTCACACCCCAGAACATAGAACTGAAATCTTAAAAGGGACCAGATATTTATTTTCTGTTGTTATGTCGAGCTGTGCTTTGAGCTAAAAGGACCTTTTGCAATTAACTGATCTCGCAATCTTGGTAACATTTGTAGACTGAACTGTGTTTCCATAGCCCTTTACGTCCCTCTTATAAACATGTAAGTAACAAGCTGACCCCAGTACGCCTTGGAGAGGAGGTTGGGTGGACCCCAGAGCCGGTGTGGACGATTTGGAGAAGTGAACATTCTTGACCTTACCGGGACTCGAACTCCGACCCCTAAGTCGTTCAGCCCGCACCCATTCGCTATACCGACTACGCTACCCCGGCTCCAATAAAACCAATTAAGATCAGTTAATTAGCAATGTTTTAATCAGTTATGTTCATTCAACCACTACACGTTTCGGCTGTATGAAACATCAGGAGGTGGTGATGGTCCAGTGTCACTATATGCTTCATAACCTTAGCAGATTATTTATTTATTATTCGTAGTGGAGCGAGACTGCCTGTCACAGTAGCCGCTTTGCTGTGTGTATGCGTTTATTCTGTGCTTGTGTTGTCCTATGTTTAGTAGCGGCCTTGTGACGGACTGATCACTCGTGTAAGGAGTCCTACCGTCTATGAAAAATAATTACGGAACCGAATTAGAGGCCTAAGCCCTGAATGGGCGNAGTAAATGGAAAAAAAAAAAATATATATATATATAGTGAGACTGAGTCCACTTGATATTTCGGCCACTATTGGCCTATTGTACCAACACCAGATGGTAGTTGAAGGTGATTGTGGAATAAAAATTGTAGGAGAAACCGAAGTACTAGGAGAAAACCTGTCCCAATGCCACTTTGTCCACCACAAATTCTACGTGACCTGATCTGCGCTCGAACCCGCGCCCCCGCTGTTCGAAACCGGCGACTAACCACCTGAGGTATGGTACGGCTCAGGATTCGATTAAGTGTACAAATGGATTGATATCGGAAATCTGGAGACGTTCTCTTATGCCTCGTAAGTGGAGTTCAGTGGACGGTATCTAAACCCAGGCAGGCGGAAGCAGCCTGATGCTACCACATCAATTGTAATTGGGAGGCCCAGTTCTTTTTATATAAAATAAAAACACCATACAACATGCTTCGTTATGCAGGGCTAATGGATCCTGTCATGAGAGTTAGAAATATCCCAGCTGACATACAGTACGACAAGAGACCATCAAAATTAATTGTCAGGTCCGTGTTTAGGATTCCTTTAAAATCTAGTGCAGTGCAGCTTTATGTTAATGAAGTAAAGCGAATATATTTCTGTAGTCTGACGTTTCTTTGCCGTGTACCGTATCGCGCCACGTGGAATTCTCCTATTGTGTTGTCTTCATATTGATTTATCGGATTCCGCTGTGACGCTTTTAATTCATACTCAGAAAGTTTCAGCCTCGTATATCAGAATTACGTAACGTCGAATGAGAAAGTAAGAAGTACTGTTTGTAGTAATACGAGAGATATGGTGAGGATTTGGGTGTGAGTTGCGTTTAATTACTCCTCCGAAGTTTTAATTGGGGGGCATGAATAAGGAAAGAATAAAGAGAGGGTAAGGAAAGGAGAGATTGTGAGGAAGAGTGAAAGAATGATTGTGTAAAACTACAAAAATCTCTGCTAGTCTCCTGAAAGAGGGACCTGCCTGAGACAGAACCGGAGAATTCCTGGTTTCGGTTCAGTTTATCTTCTGATCTTCTTTCCCATATAATTTAACTAGGGCAGAGACAATCTGAAAGCGCCTGTCATGACTGAGGTTGTCTCTGGTTTTGTTGAATTTCTGTAAGGAGACGTCGGATAATACTGTCATAGACTTCGCATACACACATCTTTCTGAACTCTATTTTCTTATTCATTCTGTTAATTTAATGTTGGAAGCCATGTGGCATGTAAAGTAGACACAAACAAACAAGCAAAAACTCCGTGGCCTATAGTCCGCAAGCTAACTATACCGACCGAGCGACCGCCGCTTGTCTGCGAAGTTAGTGAAACTTTTGCGGGTAGGGGGTGTCACGTGGTCAGCGCAACGGATCCCCACGGTCGTTAATCTCGGTTTTATAGACCGGAGCCGCTATTTCCTTGAAACAGCTCCTCACGAGGCTGAGTGGATGCCGTTCCAGACTCACCACTTCTCACAAAAACTGGTAGCGCCACGAATCGAACCCGGCACCTCTGGATCTGTAACCAGGAACTCTGACCACTAGACCACAGAGGCGTCCTTCAGAATTTACAACGGTATTAACTATCACGTGTTTATATTTTTTACATATTATTAATTTTCGGAATAGACTATTTTGAATTTAATAATGTATTTGTCACCTTTCGCTTATTCCTTTAATGCTGTTAATCTGTTATTTTTTATCTATGAATTGTAATCCGTTCGGACATTTTGGACATAAAAGAGAGGACGTAACAGCTGGCACAAAGAAGAAGAGCTTCATAATTTGTACCCTTCACCAAATAGTACTAGAGCGATTAACCAATAAAAATGTGATGGGCCACACATGTAGCAGATATTGAAGAGATAGAATTTGACTACAAAATTTTAGTTGGAAAATTTTAAAATGAAGAAGTAAATAGGAGTATGGTTAGGTGAAGCTGTCCCTGTTCTTACGTAGTTAAGCACTATACTATGAAGACATATTGGAGAGTGGAGATATAGCTCCGCCATTCTTGACCTCGGCACTAGATGGAGCTTCACACCTTTGCCGCTTTACCCCCGGGGAAAGAGCCTCCGATACCCACTGGATAGGAGGCTGGGTATTATTAAAATTTATCCTAGAGAAATAGGGCGTGAAGACGTGGGTTGGATTAAACTGGCTCACATATATTCCTGTGGAGAGCTGTCGTATAGATGATAATGAATGTCCCCTTCCTATGAAAGGCGGGGGATTTCTTGATCTGTTGACTAACCATCGCCTTCTGGAGAAAGATTCTGTTCCATGAAGTTTATTAAATGTGAAATATTTTACAAATGAAAAATAGTAATGCGTGGTTCGGTTTAGTACGGTCGGACGTGCTACTTTGGCATAATGGAAGTGCTGCCGGTCACAGTGGCCGCGCGATCTAAGGCATGAACTGTCTCAGATCGCTCGGACGCTGGGTTCGTGGGTTCGAATCCCGCTCAAGGGATACGTGTCTGTTTGCGTTTATTCTGTGTTTGTGTTGCCCTATGTGTAGGTAGTGGCCTTGCGACGGCCTGCTCACTCGTCCAAGGAGTCCTACCGTCTTCGTAGAAAAGATAATGGAACTGAAGAAGAGGCCAGGGCCCAACAGAGGGCTGTAGAGCCATGGATGAATGACTGAAATAATGGCAATAGCTGATTAATCATGAATGTTGTAACACCGTGGTGCAGGGGGGCGTGGAGGTACCCCTCCTTGTCACCACAGCTTACGCTGTAAGGAGTTAACACAATAATCCTGGCTTACCATCGGCTAGGATTCTCCTGTTTCTGGGCTTCCTTCTCTCATAAAGCTGCCACCATCTATTTTATGTCCTAAGAGAGGTGATGAAAGTACTAAGGGCCGGTAGCGCGGTAGTCAAGCGTTCTCTGTTGGCTGGCCCTGTCATCCTTGTCACCTCTTATTATTGACGTAGAGCGGGCGTGCCGGGTCTGACCTATCGTTTGTCATCTCTATGGTGGGAACTACCCCATATCCTCTACGACAGGGGTGGATAGGATATCTCACCGCTGTCGCCAATTATGTCTTAGTGACGGGGGTGGGTGGAGGTCGCCCGCCACTGTTACCCTTATTACGTCTTAAGGGGGCATTGATATAAGGGCTACTAAGCGCTGCCTGCGTGGCAGGTGCCTATCCCTGTCTATTCCTAGTACCTCCCCTTCTGTCGTTGCATTCGGCTGCTGCTGCCTTTCGTTTGGTAGGATCCTCGGGATCGGTCGTGGAAAGGTGATTATGGAGGTGTAAATCACAATCCCGGTACATCCTACTCTAACTACCCTGTCTATTTACACTCTTATTTACATTATTTACAATATTAACAAGATCGACCTACAGTCGGGTCTGCATAGTGTCTTTACTTCACGCTACGCTTCCTCATGTTCTCCCCTTCAGGGATATAGGCCTTGAACCTCTCTCTCTCTCTGTTTCGACTAATGAGGATATGCAATTATTCCTCGTTTAACATGAACCGTTTTCCTGTCTCCATTTCCTACTACTCATGACATACTACTACACTATCCTATTGTCAAGTTTCACCCTTAACATAATCTACCCTTAGTTATACATATTGAAAGCCCACATACCATGTTTATCACAAAAATCATTAGTCGTAACTATAACGAAAATGTGCGTAGTCTACACACTACCAGTAATCTTAACACATACACCATAACACAGCCACATTGCCGGACTATCTTCCTAGGCAATTACTTGTTACATAATTATCCTCCCCTAAGGGCTCGCCGAGCACACTGGAGTTTGCTTTCGATATTTTCCACAACATTTTTATCAACAATAATATTTAACAACATGGCTTATATGAGTAAACGTGACTTACTTGAAATAAGAGACGCAGGCCACTTCCACCACTCGTAAGGCACATATTGAATAGAGCCTCCGGCTGACAACTGGTTATTCCGTGTTAGATCAGATTTCTAAGTCTCCTAAATTCAGCAATTTATATCTTTAACTTGCTGACTGCGGTTGACGAAAGAGGGAGATTAACTCCTCTTTTCGTTCTCAATTCCCAAAGTTATATTCTAATTGGCTATTCCCTGTGGTTGTGGGTGGGCCCATGGTATCTCATCGCTGCGTATTTAATAATATTACCATACTCCAGTGGCCCCGTTAACAGAGCTTCTTACTTATGTGATTACGCATAAATGCTGATCATCAACATTCTTAACCTAGTTGCCTGTCCAGGTGTTGACATACTAATGTAATGGCTGTAAAACACTTTTCGCAATTTAAGGCAATGCCTTAAATTTCCAATCTAAAAATTGGGCCACAACAAATGTTAATATGGTTTCAGATCTTCTATCTGCTGAGTTGTTGACCATAGAAAAGTAAAGTTTCAAATCATAATCCTGTAGGGTGTGCACACACCACTGAGGTAGAAGAGATTTCGAAGTTTAAAATTTTTAAAGGGTTTAAAAGCAAGTTGCATGTGAGACGGCTAATAACTGACAAGGAATAAATAAGTGATGTGCAGCAAGATGCTGCGATAAATATTATCAAATCCTAAAAGTTTATTTTAGGAGGTAACTTACAAAGAAATTATAATAGCGTTGTTTGGAACCTTTCAAATAATAAAAAGTTTATTTTATGACATAAATTACAAAGAAATTACGACTTGGTTTAGAAGCTAGAAAGATACTACTTCGAGTTGCGGTTACGTAAGACGATCAGAAGACACTGCAGTAAAAGTTGTCCCTGTGCTTAACTAATCAAGTCATGAAGTGTGGGGGAGTGGATGTATAGATCCACATTTTCTTGACCTCGGCACTAGTTGGACGTGAGTGATCAACTTCACACCTCTACCGCTTAACCCCTGGACCCATTGTATAGGCGATTGGGTGGACCCCAAACCCGGTCTGGACAACATGGAGAAATGAAAATTCTTGATCCTAGCGGGACTCGAACTCCGACCCCTCAGTCGTCCAGCCTGTAGCCAGTCGCTATACTGACTGCACTTTCCCTGCTACAGATAATGGAGTGCCTGCGAATATGGTGAATAAGCAGTCATGGTCAGCACAGAGTTGATTCTCCGGGTTCTGTGTGGCGAGTGGAACTGACAGCCCTGCAGCCTAAATACTCTCTATAAGACAATGGGCATACTTTCTCATACACACGTTTGGGCCGATGGAGGGCGTGCCCGTATTTTTCTTAAGATGACACGTATGCTTTTTATTCACGGAGATGGTCTCTACAAATGATCTACATTTAATCAGAACTGTCAGATCCGTTTTCGAGAGAATAACAATTTTGTGTTTTATGTTCAGGGTCCCTATTACATTTTTAAATCTATCTTATCTGTGGCTGTACAGTCGTTTTGTTTGAACTTGTCCGCTTTTACAGTTTCTTATTCCTATACATAGTCGGTCGGACTCCTTTAACGGGGGATCAGCCGGTCGCAAGGTCACTTCCTACATACAGAACAACACAAACACGGAATAAACGCACACATAGACATCCTTGCCTTGAGTGGGATTCGAGCCCACGATCCCAGCGTTAGAGCGAGCGGAGACAGTTCATGCCTTAAATCGCGCGGTCACCGTGATCTGTATACACCCTTAAATATCGAATGTAAATAAAAATCCGTCCAATTTTTCAGGATTTAGCGAGGCGCACATACAGATAGACGGCTTTCCAAACCCCACATTTTCTTATTCAGGTGTGATGAAAATGTGAGTGAGTCAAAACCTCTTGGTCGATATTTTCCACGAACATAGTACGTTTTCATACTACGAATATGAGGAAGTAAACGGGTCTTATAGTATGCCACGAAATATCACAAAGGATCTTGGTTATGCACCGACTTTCTGGCACTATTTAAAAAACTTCGTGGCTTTAGTCCGCAATCGAACTATACCGACCGAGCGACCGCTGTTTGGCGGCGAAGTTAGTGCCAGATTTAGGGGGTAGAGGGTGTCGGTCAGCGCAAGGGATCCCTACGGCCTCTATTCTCAGTTTTTAGACCGGAGCCGCTACTTTTCCATTCAAGTAGCTTCTCAATTATCTCCACGAGGCTGAGTGGACCCCCTTCCAGACTCACTACTTCTCAGAAAATTTGGTAGCGCCGGGAATCAAACCCGGACGTCTGGATCCGCAGCCAGGAACTCTGACCACTAGACCACATAGACGGTCTGATCTAAGAGAACGCCAAGCAAGAAACCAACATGAAGCAGGCAGACAGGTTGTGCTAAAAAAAAGCCTTGGAAACGGAACAGAAAATCAAAAGTACATGGGATAGGCTGTTAATATGTTCTTTGTATTTTAGCAATATATCATAACATCGAAATGTTTTAAATATTTGGGTAGCTTCTTAACTTATGATGGAAGGTGTACGCGTGAAATTAAATCCAGGATTGCNATAGCTCTGTATGGGGCTGAAACATGGACATTTAGGGCAGTAGATCAGAAACATCTGGAAAGTTTCGAAATGTGGTGTTGGAGAAGGATGGAGAAGATCAGTTGGACCGATTATGTGAGAAATGAAGAAGTGTTAATTAGAGTCAGTGAGCAGAGGAATATCCTACACGAAATAAGAAAACGGAAGGCTAATTGGATTGGTCATGTTTTACGCAGAGACTGCCTTCTAAAAGAAGTTACTGAAGGAAAGATAGAAGGGCGGATAGAAGTGACAAGAAGACGAGGAAGAAGACGTAAGAAGATGCTGGATGACCTTGGGGACAGAAGAGGATACTGTCATTTGAAGGAGAAAGCTCAAGATCGCATTAAGTGGAGGAACTGTTTTGGAAGAGACTGTGGACCTGTCGTCTGACAGATTACTGATGATGATGATGATCATAACATCAGTAGTGCCTGTCTCACCGTTACCAATTCGTATCAGTTCGCTTCGAACATTGACCATGTGTTACATTGTTGCCATCCTTTACTTCATTCGAAGCGCGTTACTTGAGCGCTGGAACAAGCATATGGCTACAGTGTTTACTAAAACCTGGATGACTAATAACGGAAGTTATTATAATCAACAATCGTGAACAGAATGATTAGATGACTGGAGACGAACATAGGGAAGTATGCTGCAGGAGGATAAGTAACGTCAATCCATGGGACTTCTTTCCGTGGCCTCAGTATAGTTGCTATTGTTTAGTGTCCAACTTGCCGACAGTGATTTCGTTGTAAAACTTGTTCTGTTCCGACAGGCTTCGGTTGACCTATGAAATGCTTATAGTATCTGTCTCACTGTATTTCAGCAAATATAAACAGATATAAATGGCGTCATTTGTTCAGTGTGCTAACGACACATCAAGTTCCGGTACCAAAACACTGACCTCAATCACTCGAGCCACCAAATTCGTTATCTGTAAAACGGAAGGGGTGTAGCTTTAGGCGTGAACTGTTTCATGGCTCCGACAAGTTCATTGGGTGAGAAAGCATCATGTGTGCCGGTATTCCGTAGTAACAGGCGCTTGCTCAGCCGTGAAATAACGGCCAGAGCGGCAGATAGAAGATGTGAAGATGGGATGAAAGAGGTGCTGGAGCGGTGTGGGGGTGGGGAGAGGGCTGAGTTCGTTCAGTCGGATGCTCGCTTCAGTATTGATTTTGGTAGTGACAGTTGCTCACACACGTAAACATGCGCGGTCACGCACAAAGCGTGCGTACAGAGCAACAGCCGGATTCCACAACTCGCTTCATTAACGTCGTAAACAGACTTAACCTGGCTGACTCGATACTCGGAAAGGCTATGGACGCATGTCATTTGGAATAGCACATGGACGAGTCTCGTGTTGCATGGCTGGTTATTTAATGACGGTACGTCAAATGTGAGGATTATTTATCAACTGAGAAGTGGTTATCGTCCTGAACTACAACCTGCAGGAAAAAAAAAGCGATCTCTGTTTCAAGCTACTATCCCATTTTCCTCGGTGGTTTCTTGAACATTTAATGACGCTTTACCTGTTGTTTACGTTATTTATTATCGAATGAGATGAGAAGTGATCATTTATGGTCAAAGCGAAAAGATTGGGTTGGGGAGGAAGCGACCGTGGCCTGTTTCATGGTATTTTACCGGAATTTGAGTGCAATGTTGGGCGAAAGTATGAAGAACCTCAGTGCCAGGGCAAAGAATGGAACTGATCACATCTAGACTTACCAAAGCCGTGTCATAACTGAGCTAACCGTTAGGTTTGTGTTTTATCTTGCAGTATTGCGTCAGGGCATGAAGGGAGAGGAAGAAACATATGTCAACCCTGGGATAACATCTAAGGATTTCTCATATCGAAGCGTTTTGATTGTCAGTTGCGTCCATCTTCAAGTAATGGAGAATCCCGGACTGTGTAGTTATTTCCAGTTCCGTATTCTTCCTCGTCGTTCCCAGATCAATGCCGAGATACGCCTTCGAATGGACTACAAGTTCTTCCTTACAAATTCTTATCTATTCGCCATTTGTCGGTTTTCTTGTTTTCACGTTCAAAAACGTAGAACGCAGTTGAAATAGCCCTTAAAATCATTAAAAAATCAGTCATCCTGATTTTCCGGCTTTTATTTCCATTCCAGTTTCTTTACGAGAGTTCACAGCTTATGCACATTTTGTCGTCCCGTTTACGAAACAATATATATAAAGTATAATAATAATAATAACGCACAAAGTTCGGGGAAGAACTAATCTCCTATTTCTCTTTGATAAGGCTCACGCTGCATAGCAAACAGCCCTTCCAACAATTCTGTTGCACGTGTATTTGTTGCAGCGGTAATGTTTTTAACAACCCGTTGCCTAGCAGCGACAGGAGGGATACAAATACAGACACACAGACAACATGTTGATCTCATAAGCCTACTTTTATTTTTCGAAATAAGGAAAGTATGCTAATAACCAAGGTTTGATTCGCGACAGCAGGAAAGGATTTTCCACCCGTCCCCCAGGCCATGTCGGGTACGTGCTATCTTCGTTTCCTCTTCAGTTGTTACCGTGGACTGTACCTCGGGATCACTTGACCTCTGTCTGGTCCTGAAACTAAAATGCATCAAAGGTAAGGCAATAAATGGATATGTCCGTATACTTAATTATGTAAATAAGCATTATGCCATGAAGGCGTATGTGGATTGGAGGTATAGCTCCAGTATTCTTTACGTCGGTAGTAGCATCGGACATATGCAAATTTACCAGGACGGTTTCATGGCGCGGGGCATAAGCACAGAAACAACTGCTTTCTGGACACTGGTTTAGCGCTTGTTTCTGTGTCGACGTCATGGATGGCAATTTACTTAGTTTCAGAAACATGACAGAGGATAATGTTTAGCGTGAAACCTGATCTTGAAATGGTTAAAATAAACCGTTACCGCTTTCTCAACCCCCTCCTCTTGACAAAAATACACTTAGAAGAAAAATTCTGAGACGTTTCACAGAGATTCATATGTAAAGAGGAACATGTACGTGTATTTTAAATGACCCTAACAAGCAGACACAACAGACAATATATACCGTATAATGTTCTTAGAACTAAGAGAGCCATTGTACCAGGAAGCTGACATGTGGCTTGAAAGAAACCTTCGTGCTAATATACATCTATGACTCTACAGCCCTTTGTTGGACCTTGGCCGCTTTTTCGGTTTCTTGATCTTTTACACAGTCGCACTGGGGTTCAACCCGTGGCAAACAGAACACACAAACACAGAATAAACGCACACAGACATCCATACCACAAGTAGGATTCGAACCCACGAACTCTGTTTTTTGGGGGGGGAATGAAAACAGTTCATGCCTTAGACCGCACGGCCACCGTGACCGGCTTCGTGCTAATCACGTTATTATTATATTTCGAAAATTTATGATTCTGATCTTCGTAACATGTTCTGCGTAGGTGTGAAATTTGATCTCTGACGTAACATAGACTGCTGGTGTTTGAGAACAGGGTGTCGAGGAGAATATTTGGACCGAAGAGGGATGAAGTGACAGGAGGTTGGAGAGAACTGCTTAATGAGGAGCTTCATAACTTGTACTCTTCTCAAAGTAAAATTCGAATGATGAAGTGAAGATGGATGAGGTGGGCAGGGCATGTAGCACGAATGGGGGAGATGAGAAATGCATATAGGATATTGGTGGGAAAGGCGGAAAGAAGGAGACCACTGGGAAGACCAAGACGTAGGTGGTATTAAAATGGATCTTAGAGAGATAGGATGGGGTGGTATGGATTGGAATGATATGGCTCAGGATGGGGACTGATGAAGGGCTTTTGTGAACATGGTAATGAACCTTCGGGTTCCATAAAATGCTTGGAAGTTCTTGAGTAGCTGCACAATTGGCGGCTTCTCAAGAAGGGCTGAGCCCCATGAGTAAGTGGTCTTGGTAACATGCGGTATGCATCACTATTGCATTGTTTCTTCCAGAAAGTATTTTTATACGTTCATGTGAAAACGCCCGCTATTAACAAACACGTAATTAATTTAGATGTGTCGAATAGTACGCTTTTATCTGGTTAATTTGAAAGTTAGGAAAATGAATTCCAGTTTTTGCGGTATTCGAACCTCATTCGAAGCTTTCTATGAAATTTAACTTTCACTCTTATTCTTTTTAATTCTGTTTTCGGTTCATAAAGATTCGAATACGCTACACAAGTTCGATTTTTGGCTTTGTTTGAGTTTTGTGTTCAATTTTTTTTTTTAATGTGGGTTTAAAGTTATGAATGAAATTTCATTTTACCATTATTTGTGTTTTCCATTCATATAATTTTGTTAGGAAGAATCTGATGTTTATTGTTTAATGTTGTTTTCAGTTTGTTTTAATACAGACGTGTGGGCTATCCCAGTCGTTGCACGATTTCCCCCATTGTCACAGTCCGTTAGAAGGATATAACGTTGGAGCAAATAAATTTAAAACATTGGAACTATCTTATATTACGTTTTTACCTACGTATTTTACCAGTTATATTTCCGTCCTTTAATTCTCCAGAATATATGATGATTGTACAATAAATGTACAACTTTACCGAGACTTTCTACCTTAAAATGGGACAACTGTGCGCCAGATTTTAAATTTCGTTTTATAAATTTCAGCAAAAGTGAAACGTTCTAGAAAAACTGTTTAAACATTGTTTTTATTTCTGACCAGCAGGCTAGGTCTCTCTTTTTCTATAAATATTTCTATTTGGGCTCAATGGAGAAGGGTTGGAGCTTCGTGTATTTCGTATTTCTTTGAACACTGCATTTTGGAACACCAAGTAATCTATATTTCTGTGGTGCTCCGTCGGTTATAATATTTACTTGATCACCCTTGAGACATTCATAAGTTTTATTATTAATTAATGATATTTTTTCTCACAAATATAAATTGTTTATTTAGTTTTAATCATACAAATTATTAATAAACATGCAATATGAATTCTAAAACTAGAGAAAATTTTCCTGTTGGCCAACTTTGTTGTCGGCTAAGGTCAGAACTGAGAATAGCAATATATTGTCACATTTAGGTGCGTGACTATTAGACAGGGTTGGATTGGTAATCAGATTTATTGCACACTTATACACTCAACTCGTAACTCTAAGTGATACAGCGATATCGCTGATCTACACGCTTTACAGTTCAGCGTTGCGCACGCACGCGCGCACACATACACACACGCACACACTGAGTTCTTAGTCTTCACTAGTCGTATCCTGGCAATGGATTTCTTCACAGTAGGTATGCCAGTCTCATTGTAAGTGGAGCACAAACGAAGTCTTCTTTGCACAGCCGAATTCCTTCTTGCCCTTTCTTCCCAACCATCTTCGACTGCCATCTCCAGAGACTGAAAGTGAAAGTCACATTGCGACTGCTGGTCAGTCAGTCAGTAAGTCTTGGTGTCGAGCCCCATCTGGGGCTCATGACCAGATATTAATTATTACCGTTTGACAGTTACGGTCTTGTTTCTGTGGGGCGCCCTCTCTGACGAGAGGACGGGTCTGTCTTTTGTATATATTGCTGGCCTTTACCAGCGCATTCTCTCTCGGGTCTGAGTCCCTTGGGACTCGCGACCATATTTTACTCTCTCAGATTTGAGACTTCCCTTTTCATCGTCTCCTACGACTCGCAGGGTCACGGTGCAGGTATTCGACTCCGCCTCCACACGGGGTTTCTCCTCCTGTCCAAAGACTGCCTCAGTTGTCCTCGTTACATAGTCTCGGGGTGGCCCCAACAGGGAACACCGTTTCCTAACAATTCCGCTATTGTTACAGAAGTGTGTTTACCTCAACTTTGCATAGAAACGGCAATTCCTCTATTGTTGTGCGCGTGTTCATTTGCACTGGAACGTGTTTACCGAGCCTTTGGCTAACAATGAACGTCTACTCTGACTGCGCTATTCCGACTTTCAGGCGTCATGTCACAATATGTTAATGACGAATTCGGAAGAAAAAATGAATACATATCGGCTATAAAAATTAAAATGATACAGTCTAAAATATGTACATAAATATGAAAACAAAATACATTAATTAAAAAAAAATAATAGAAATAAATTTATTATCCTGGAAGCAGAACTCCAAGGTTCAGCATGGTTGATAAGAAACCCCCGTTACTGAACATTATTCCGAGAATGTTCCGTCATCATCCAGCCTGACAACCTAAGATCTAAAGTAATGTTATCTTGCCTTCTGCTTCTCCTTTGTTTCAGGAAGACCTTTTCAGGTTTTCAGGAGCTTTCCTGATCGGAATTATGCATTTCTTATAACCCCGTCCGACAGCTATTATAATTTTTTCAGCAACGCTATCACTGCGATTCTTGTACAGGGTGATTCATATAGAACCGGCCCGACGAAATGAGCTGTAATATAAAATATACCATACAGATATTAAAGTAATTTACACATATCTTATCTTGGATTGTGTGCCGTGATCAGGGCAGGTGCTGAAAGTGTCCGCCGTTTTCAAGTAGGCACTAGAAACACTCGCTGTTCAACAGTGTACTCCATGACTGTCGCCTGCGCACTGCAGACACGTTTCGGGATTTTCCTTGACCTTGCAGCATAAGGACTGCCACTTGCTGGATCATGCGCACACCATTCGACTCAGCACGGCCCACGGATTATTATGTCGTAATTGTGAGCGGTCATGTGCATCACCTGCAGAATTATTAGCACATTCATCGGGCCGGTTCTATACGATTCACCCTGTATTTTATACTAAGTAAACGCCCAGTTCATTGTAGTCTCTTACATTGCGCTACCCTTGAAACAGCAGGAGAAATGCATCGGAATCTCGGTTTTGCGTTGCGACCTAAAAATAATTTTGTAGGGCCGATATGATAAATCAAACGAAGCGACTAATACGAGTATTGGATCTTGTCAATTGATTAATCCTGACAGCCCAGTGTTCCCTGTGACTGTTGCGTGTGTGTGTTCACACCAGTGAGTAAACCTGCCCTTTTACGTTCAGTTGTGTGAAATGTGTTGTCAAACAGCGCGCAAAGGTACGCATGCTGTCACCTGTCTTGCGGAAAATGAAGCGCGTCATTTTACTCCTACACTGCTTTCTTTCCGCTGTGATGCTCCTAAACGCACCGCTTTTTGAAGGAAAACAGAGCTACACTATTGTCTGCAACGCGGTTTTATTCAGTGACTATAACCGATGATTGTATTTGATAATCTGCTTAAATTCTTGATATGTGCTCTACCTGTTCCTGAAATCCATATTCTCGTCCTAAAGAGGAAGCATGTACAAAAAAAAACATAGGCTAAAGAACAAAAATACAGGAATAAATTTAATAATCCTGAAGGGTAACAAAACAGGAGGAACATCCGCCAAAAAAAAAGAGAAAAGATTTGCATTAATTTTGTGACATGGAAGCTGACATTACAAATGTCAGCAGAATTAACGCTGTACTTACAGTAGTGTTTTGATTAAATGTATGTTTTGTTTATGTTTTCGAACGTTCTTGCCGTGTTAAGAACCTATTTTGCCGCCTGTAACACAGGGATAAATAATGTTGTTTTTACAAGGAGGATTTTTAGTTTGTTCACCGGTTCCACGGCTTTGCGCTTCACGACTACCGGTGCACCGCCGACTGCGAGGCGCATACGAATTTTTCCGATGAATCAGCTTGCCTGACGGCCGATAATGTTCGGAATGAAGAAGCCACAATTCACAGATCACAGGAGGCGCTGAAAATGCTGGCCCTCTACACATAAATATCTTTCGCAATTAATTGCTTCGTTAAAAATCACGGGCGCAACAATCCTTGCAATTATAGCACACCAGACACCAATTATAAATGAATGGAGTCTGACTTGGTGGGTTAGATGTGGATTATGTGAACTCAGTAGCGATTATTTTGCGTATTTATGTATCGCTGCAAGCGAACCCACGCTTCATCAGAAAAGAATGACAATTGCCGATCGATCTCACTTCGACGACAGACTGTAGAGACCAACTACAAAAATGAACCCTGCTGGCTGGATCGCGCGGCTGCAAGGCGTGCCTGGATTACTGTTGTTTTATAGGGTCTAAGCTTCAGCAATTGTGTGGCCACTGTTGCACTAGTCTTTGGCACTCCAGTCTCTTGAGCTAGATTTTCGTTGATTTTCTAGGTGTAAGTACAAGTCTGCCCCCTATGTCATCTAATTTATCCTCCGTAAGCACAAGGCGCTTATGTTTTTTTTTCTTGTCTATTAAGACTCCCGTTGTTCTAAGTTTATTCACCAAACTGTGAACTTTTGTCTGCTGGGAACTCCTCCATCACGAAATTTACGTCAAATTTTCGCTAACACTTTTTAGTAGATCCACATTTCAAGTTCGTGTCATACAGAAATACACGTTGCTCTAAAGCATATCGCATCATGACGCACCCGACTGCTCATTAACTGTGTTAGAGAACAAACTGTAACCGAGAACAAATGGCTAATGGAGCTGATAACTGCTGCATATTGCTGACAAATCATAAACAAACTCCCACGCATGAACCGCACTGCTCGCGGTGAAAAAAATGCCGTCAAGCAGTCCAAGTTAATTACTTCCCTTAATTCCAGACGTTATCGGTAATCAAGCATGGCGATTCGTCGGCAAAATTCATATGCGCCTCGCGGCAAGCAGCGCACCGGTCGTCGTGAACCGGTCAATAAAGTTAAAAAACTCTCTTAACAATGTGCACCTGTTAGAGTTATGGGCGTGTTGGTTAATTGTGATGTTACAGATTTCGTTTCCTTTGGTCGTTGTATTGAAATCCAGAGCAGTAATTTACTGCTGGTCTTCGCCAGCACGGCCATTTTTGGTTGCAGGCCACGTCGGGACTCATGGCCATATTTCTGTTTGTTCCAAGACCACTTATATGTTTTGAAATGGGACCTCCTCTTCGACTACAACTTGGAGCATGAATGGTTTTGTTCCCCATAATAATCCTGTCACAATCGCTCTCTGCCTGGTTTTGAGGCTTCTACCATGGGTATCCTTCCATGAACAATAGTCAGCCTAAGTAGCCCAGTTGGCCTATTTCTAAGAACTGACCCTGATTTAGATCTGAGTCCTCCTTGAGAAGCCAGACGTTGCTCAGCCACTCAAGATATTCTCAACATTTTATGGAATCCAAAGGCTCATGACCCCGTTCACGGGAACCGACTACTGATCCCTGTGGTGAGCTAGACGAATTCAATTCACAACCTTCATCCTGTTTCTTTAGTATTCATTCTAATATTATCCTTACGTCTACATCTAGGCATTCCTAGTGTCCCCGACTTCAAATTTTATTCGTCCTTTTATACTTTCAACAAAGCTTGTTTTCCGAGGGAGACATTCGTTCTGAAACAGTCTGTTATGGACTCCAAGTTTCCCCACGTTGTTGTCGACTAGAACAGAATCAAACAAAACAAATGTATCAGAGAATAGTATCCATGTTCTGTTCCTCTGTGTTGTGCTTTGTGATCCCACCGCGGGTTTGCCGCTTTGTGATGTGTTTTATGTAAAATCTGTGAACATTAAAATGTCGAAAACCAAGTCCGTATTCAGTGAAACTAAGTAAAGAACCTCCATTTTGTTGCTTATGTGCACTGTTGTTCAACATTTGTCACTTCTGACAGATGACGCGCCGGAATCAGCGATTATTTTCAGACTAAGAAACACAAGTCGGCCACTTGAGCAGCGTCATCAAGTACAAAACCTACTTCATTTTTCAGAGTTCTGTGAGTGAGAAGGAACTGGAATGTGCTGCACTCGATGGTGAGTTCGCGTACCACAATGTTAAACATGACCTGTCACTCTAGTCTTGTTACTGCTTATCGAAGCTAATTACTTACTTATTCATGGAGCTGAGCCCTTCTGGAGGAGCCGCCAATTCTGCAGCTACTCAAGAATTTCCCAGCATTTTATGGAACCCGAAGGTTCATCATCGTGTTCACAAGAGCCCTCCACTGGTCCCTATCCTGAGCCAGATCTATCCAATCCATACCGCCCAATCCTATCTCTCTAAGATCCACTTTAATATTGTCCACCCACCTACGCCTTGGTCTTCCCTGTGGTCTCTTTCCTTCTGGTTTTCCCACCAATATCCTATACGCATTCCTCGTCTCCCCCATTCGTGCTACATGACCTGCCCACCTCATCCTCCTTGACTTCCGAGGCTTTGTGTTCATTTTCGTAACATAATGATTTTTTTTTACGGTGAGGAGTTGTTAGCCCCACGCCCAACCCCCAAGCTGGAGGGCCACACCTTGTCGGCTGTCCGCCACTGCTTATTCAATATATTCACAGCTTCCTTCCAAAACTGGAGGGCGTCTCCTCCATCCGCAACCTGAGGACGCGCCATGTCGTGGTGACAGTATCGAAGCTAATGTATAAGAAATTCTTCTGTGCACGGACAAAAAGCGAAGCTACTGCAATGAATGACCTTGGGCGATATACTGATGAACTGTATAAAGGTTCGGCCACACAGAGCGCTACGTACGCTATGTTCGCTATACGAACAGAAAAATATCTCCCTTTATTGCCAATGTGACTGGCCACGCAGACTTCCGTACGCTACGTACGCTATGTTCCCTACGTTAGCTTCGTCGCAGAGTGTACGCAGCGTACGTAGCGTACGTAGCGAACATAGCGTAGCGCTCTGTGTGGCCGAAACTTAAGAACTTGTATGAAGACATTTTGTTGCTTAAGTGCAAATTAGCAACATCTCAAACCTGAAGAACATAAAAGGGAAATAATTGCAATGGGCCGTGGTTCATACATCATGCATATCTATTTACGAAGTTTCCGTTACACGCTTCGAATAAAACCTGAAGAACTTGAGGTGAAAATTGAATGGAATATCTTCGACGTAAACATGCACACGCTGACGACCTGATACTCTGGGAAATCTCTGGCAAATTTCAGAGAATGGAGATTATGAAATGCGTTGTACTTACTCTTACTTACATACTCATGGAGCTGAGCCCTTCTGGAGGAGCCGCCAATTCTGCAGCTACTCAAGAATTTTCCAGCATTTTATGGAACCCGAAGGTTCATTACCGTGTTCACAAGAGCCCTCCACTGGTCCCAATATTTTTAAGTCGGCGTAGCCTCTCTGTACGATCGAATGCTCTTAGGCCTAGCGCACACATGCAATTTTTAGTTTGCCGGTATTTGTGCACGTCGCCGAGAAACAGTGCGTTTAATGGCAGTGCGCACACATCACGATAGTTGTTCCAACAGTCGGTGAGCAGTTGGGTTCTGCCTCAACTGCCCGCCAACTGTTGTTGATAATGCCGGTGCTCACGAGCACGCGGTAGCTTAGTTGGTTGAAACACTATGCTACAAGCCGGAAGGTCGTGGGATCGAATCCCGATGAGGTCATCGGATTTTTTTTTTTTTTCAATTTACCTAATCCTTCCAGCCGCACTATAGCCCTGTGGTCGACTCAGCCTCTAACAGAAACGAGTACCAGGAATATTCTTGGAATGTTCTTGGCGGTAAAGGGCGGCCGGTGCGTAAGGCTGACAACCTTACCGCCATCTATGAGCCGATTGTCTGGAAAATGTGGGAACCTCAACATCTCACAATCCTATGGGCCTCCACGGCCTATTACAGGGATACCTTTTTACTTTTCCTGTGTTTGCAATAATAATTCGAGAAATATTAAGCTCTTGTTCATTCATGACAATTTTATTAGTTAATAAGAAAAAATATGACTACTATGTTGACATTATCTTATGTCCGTTATTAACAAAGCATTAATCTGTATTATTTCAAAGGGCGTAAGTCTTTTAATGTGTAAGAATAGTGTAAGCCGCCTTTAAAAAACCGATTCATATGTCTGTGCTTTCGTTTCGCTGTTTTCTGAGTGTTCGACCACTTATTGCACTCACTGTACACTGTTTCCTGTATACTCATTTTCTGTGTAATCGCAGTTTTATAAGCGCAATTTTTCCGAAATGGTCACCATATACAGTTCTGAAAATTGTTTAAGATTTAACAAGTTTTGAAATGAACTTACACTTTTCCATACTGCCATGGTACTGTTCCTTGAGGGGAAGTAAAATAAGAATCGAAATAGTCCCTACTATTGATTCCAGGGTGAATAGGGTGACCCCAATATTCCCGCTTCCTTTTTTGCTTAATCTTAATAATGCACTGCTGCTGTACCGTACACATCCACGCTATGACTGACCGACTGCTCAGTGGCGTAGCTGTGGACAGCTCGAAATTGTGTGCGCACGTCCCTCGACAGTGTTGGGCCTCCACTATCGTGCAAAACTATCGTCCAACTAAAAATTGCGTGTGTGCGTTAGGCCTTAATTGAACTTGGGGTCGTAATTCGTTCTTAGAACGTTTTGCTTTGATACTTCTTGTGTGAGCCGCTGATGAAGTAGCTTCTGCGAAGACAAAACAATGGTCTCATGAACGAGAAACTGGAATCCAATTTAGTCGGCCACTGAAGATAGTATTCTAGAAGCAAACACAGTTGATTATGCAACTCTGAAACTGATGTCAGACCCCGTTTCAATGTCATATGAAATTTTATCCTTCAAAATGCATAGGTGATCATACATGTAATTTCATTAAATGAATCAGTGGAACTGTTTCCCAGCGAATCAGTCATGAGTGCTGCATTGCTTTCAGAGACACAAAGCAATAACGTACATCAGCTGTCCGATTGCAGTCACACGGTTCCCATTAACAAATGGTCACATTAGTTTTTTTATTTCTAGTGGGGTGGGACTGGGATGGTATGGATTGGTTAGATCTGGCTCAGGATACAGACCAGTGGAGGGCTCTTGTGAACACCGTAATGAACCTTCGGGTTCCATAAAATGCTGGGAAATTCTTGAGTAGCTACAGAATTGGCGGCTCTTCAAGAAAGGCTTAGCTCCATGATTAAGTAAGTGGGGTGGGACTAAGTATCTTGCACTGCGGCCACTTCTGGCCTGTTGTACCAGCCTGAGATGATAGGTGAGGGTGATTGTGGAGCAATTGGTAGAACGAAGACTGGCGGGGGAAACCGAAGTACTTGGAGAAATCCTGCCCCAGCGCCACTTTGTCCACCACAAATCCCTCTTGACCAGACCCGGGATCGAGCCCGGGCCGCCGCGGTGGGAAAGCAGCGACTAACCACTTGAGCTATGGCGCGGCCTGTCACATAGTTACTTACCAGAAATTTAGAAGCCTCTCGATTTCTTCTAGTATCTCGCCCTCATAAAATATCTGCAGACTTAAATAGGTAAGTAAGATTTTAGGTTTTCAGGGCGGTGACTATTAACCATGCCATCTTCTGGGATGTGGCGCCTTGTACGATCTTGTGTGAGCCGACGTTTCGGAGGAACGTATCGCCTCCATCTTCACAGGGTAGAAAAATCCGCGAGCGAGGGACCAGCGTGAGCAAGTGGCTGCAGACTACCTACTAACGCTGGGTCCTCGCCCTTAGATCTTTTTACCCTGAATATGGAGGCGATACGTTCCTCCGAAACGTCGGTTCACACAAGATCTACACGGCGCCGCATCCCAGAAGATGGTATTCTTAAATATGTTAAGTTTAAGTATTTTGAAATTAGAACTAGGACCTGTAGTTCATATGTGGGAGGGAGAGTTAATATTTAATTCTGGCTTGGGTATCATTTGAGTTGCTTCGAACACGATGAATGGGAAATATTACTAAAACCGGAACTAGATTATGACTGCAGGAGGTGGATGTGATGTTAGTAGCTCATGGTTATGTCCAGTGCCGGATTTTTGTATTATCGGGTTTGAAAATAAAGGTTATGCCAACAGCGAAATGATTTTGTTCCTAAGTTTTTGTTGTTGTTGTTTAGATTAGACGCAGATAAATTTCGTAAACGTAATTCCAAAGCTACGAGTCTGTACCCAAGAAGCAAACTTACACATTATATAGGTCATTTAATCTTTAAGTATGTTTCCGACGTTCTCAGTACTTACATTATGTCGGGTGGAATGAGTGATGAAGATTCAGTTGGAAAGGAATTAGAGGGAAGTGGTTGTGGCTTACTCGAGTACTAACGGGGCACTTGCCTGAAGAGCGTAAATAAAACTACAGAGAAGCTGCCTAGGCCGGACATTTAAAAATATCGTAATAAAGTCCGATCTTCAGTAAGGCCTTCAAAGAAATTATTGGTTGGTCAAAGAGAAAGTACGAGCATGCATCAACCAGTGATTCTTGGGGGAGTGTTATTAGTACCCTTGTATTTTTCTTTGTGCCGGTCACAGTAGCCGCGCGGTCTAAAGCATGAACTTATCTTCGCTCCCTCGGACCCTGGGATCGTGGTTTGTAATCCCACTCAGGACATAAATGTTTAGGGTGTATGCGTTTATTCCGTGTTTGTGTTGTCCTGTGTTTGGGTACAGGCCTTGCGACAGGCTCATCACTCGTCCAAGAGTCCTACCGTCTGTGAAACATGATTACGGGAATGAATAAGAGGCCTGGGCCCTGAATGAGCTGGAAGAGCCATTGAAAAAAAAATGCCTTTGTACCACTAGTATCGCGGAGATGTAGGGAGAAATGAAAGACAAAACTCATTCAAAATATATCGACATTTTGTTTTCATTCATTGGATAGCAATTACTGAAATTATGCGTATTCTGACGCAGTTGCTGTTTCAGTGCAGAGGGATTTCATAAACATTTAGAGGCTATAGTGACGAAGTGGTGACGATGATGGTAATTTGTTATGACTGAAGCTTTGAAAGGCAAGTTAATATCATTTCGGTTAGTAGAAAAGATTTTATTCTTTCGAGTGGCTTAACCCTCTGCCACACTGCAACGATACTAACACACATGTCAAATTCCATATTTTCTTGTTCTTTCCTTTTTACTATTCACTTGGACTCTCAAGCGATCGCCTTCATTATTCCTATGTTACACCTCATCTGTGGTGGACACGAATTCGGTCGTATCCCTTGCTTGTTGACCATTTCCACTCTTACAGAGTGCTCAGGTGTTCTCTGTTTAGCATTCCATGAATTTTGAACTGTCATTTCAGAGTGTCCAAGAGACATTGAGTCTGCTGTTTTAAGTGTATTTGCGTGTTCGGGATGAAGCTGAAAGATTAGTTAGAGATGTAACAGGGAGAACGAGAGAACGAGAGAAAGAGAGAGGTACAAAAGTATTTGTCCGTCTCAGCACCAGCCCACAGTACTGAGTGCGAAGAAGAAAGACAAGTAAAAAAAAACCCTGACCATGTGAGAGAAGCGAATACAATTATATTCAAGCTCCGGCTCTCTCTTGGAAGGAAATGGAACTCTATATAAATTTACAGGCACAATCATTCTTATGCAGAGAATACTAGGTCTCAGAACAGGGAACCAGTATAAATATTTTAATTGCTTCGTTTCAATTTCGGCAGCTGATATCTAAGATTGGTTGTCATCATATAAAATACAGTTCAGGTAAGAAATTTAAAAATAACCAATCCCAGTGGCTGTGGATTCTTCAGACCACTGCCATGCTAAGGCCGCGGGTCCGAATTGCACCCTGACCATCAGTATTCCTTTTATTTTTCTTTGTAGTTATCTGAATAATATATCCCTTGCGATGGGTCACTTCTCATGAGTCCGAGAATATGTTTATATTACCAAGAATACTTAATAAACAAGTTGTAAGTTGTAAGTTTTGAGGTTTTCACGGCGATGACTATGAAGAAAGTCGTCTTCTGGGTTTAGGCGCCGTGTATTCTTCGTTTTGGCCGACGTTTCGGAGGATCATATCGCCTCCATCTTCAGAGCAGTAGAATGGCTTGGAATGCAGAGAGCAGTAACTGTAGTGATAGGATGTGCAGCACTTCCTATCACTACAGCTACAGCTACAGCTACAGCTGCATTCCAAGCCATTCTACTGCTCTGAAGATGGAGGCGATATGATCCTCCGAAACGTCGGCCAAAACGAAGAATACACGGCGCCTAAACCCAGAAGACGACTTTCTTCATAGTTGTAAGTTGTTTCCCGTGTGGAGGCAGGTCGAATACTTTCACCTTAGCCTTGCTAGTCGTAGGAGGCGATGAAAGGGAACCCAGTGCCGAGGGGTATAACCGGGCCACCATGTTCCTGGGGATATTAATACGGGGACTTGGGGTAATCTCGAATATGAGACAGTAAATTATGACCATGAGCCCGGCGGGACTCGGGCCTGAGAATGACTGCGCTGGCGAAGAGCAGCAGCAATTGTAAACGACAGACCCATCCTCTCGTCAGACTTTGCTTGACGGACAAAATGAAACGTACATGCTTCAAAAATAAGAACTTTAAGATTCTTAATTGTGTATACGCGGTTAGAAAAATAAACATTTAATCCTGTATTTGAAAGTCTGCAGCAATGAGTCAGGGTAGTCCAGCGGAAAAGGCGCCCCGATCCTCATGTTCACTGTGCACTTGCGTGTTCGAACCTATGGCACGGTCGACAAGCCCGCCCATAGGCCAACAAGTCACATAACTCACCCAAAATATAGCAGGTCCCGGATATAGCGCCTCCTGTTACCTGCACATCCCTTACGCCTCCATGTTATGTTCACATTCACAACTTGAGTTTCCTTTTCGGAAACACAACGAACTTGGAACTTTCACTGTGCTCACCTGCGCATGGCGTCTATGTGATTTTCGAAGGTAATGTTCCAGCGCAGCAGAGCTTCATAACCTGCACTCTTCTCCAAATATAATTAGAATGATCAAGTCAAGGAGGATGAGGTGGGTAGGGCATGTAGCACGAATGGGGGAGACGAGGAATGCGTGTAGGATATTGGCGGGAAAGCCAGAAAGAAAGACACCACTGGGAAGACCAAGGCGTAGGTGGGTGGACAATATTAAAATGGATCTTAGAGAGATACGATTGGATGGTATTAATTGGATTGATCTGGCTCAGGATAGGGACCATTGGAAGGCTCCTGTGAACACGATAATGAACCTTCGGGTTCCATAAAATGCTGGGAAATTCTTGAGTAGCTGCAGAATTGGCGGCTCCTCCAGAAGGGCTCAGCTCCATGAGTAAGTAAGTAAGTAAATAAGTAAATGTTCCAGCGTAGCACCGACTTAATCTATTTTCTCTTCAGTGAGCACCCTCCTTATTGATTCAGTTCTTGTTTATCCAACAATGACGTGGCGAGTCTTAATTTGTTATGACTGCAATACTAGTTTTTATTTGAAACTGTAACATCCTGAAATGTATGCCAGAATACTCTCCCTACTTTACACAGCGGTGTCGTCCAGGAACATTTGTTTTAACATGAAACTGTCACGTGACATTCCGACACAGGAAGTAACTCACCTGACAAAATGTTAAGTACAGTTTCATTGGTGTCTGATTGACGTTGGCAGCCACATAACGCAGTCTTGCATCATGGTGGCCAATCATGGATTTTCTTTTTATTCGCTTAGTGGGGGGTGGAGTCCAACTGGGTCCACTCGGCACGGCGGCCACTGATTCGCCTATTGTAGCCTGCCCTGGGTGATTATGATGATGGAGAATTTGGTGGAATGAAGATTGGCAGGGGAAACCGAAGTACTCGGAGAAAACCCGCCCCAGCGCCACTTTATGCATCACAAATCCCACTTGACCATACCCGAGATCGAACCCGGGCCGTCGCGGTGGGAAGCCATCAACTAACCACTTGAGCTATGGCGCGGCCCGATCAGAGACTTACTCTGGCTTTACAGAAAATAAATCATGATATGTAACAAGCCTGCCAACTGCGCCACGGGTTACATCGCGCCTCTTCCGCAGGACGAGCCGAACGATTCGTGGCAGAGTCTGTCTCCCGGTATATATATAATTGAAGAGACTGCTGCACTGGGAGGAGGTAAAGCTACAGTTGTACTTGTGCTTAACTAATGAAGCACTACGCCACGAAGGAGTGGATGTATAGACCCACATTTTTTAAAACTCGGCACTATTGGTCAGCTTTACGCCCCAGCCTAAAGACAGCGGCCACAGATAGTATAAAAGACGAGTAGGCAGAACACCGAAGAGACGCTGGGAAAAGTATTTTAAATTCTGTATAAACAGTAAGTCCCCTAATCCCACAAGAAAAGAATGAATCGTAGGAAAATCACGCACTGCCACCGAATTTTAAGGTTGCTTGGTTGATTTATGGTAAACTACAAGTGCAGATGCGGTGGCAGTGAGTCCCGGAATTTGATCTCCCCTGCGCTTTTGCATGAATGCAACTTTGATTTGTTACCTTTGTTTCAAAATATGCAGGATCTAATGGAGTTTCTTTATATTTAGAAGCCTCTATCTTCTCACTCAATTAACATAGCATAGACAAAAGCTGAATATTGTATTCATTTCCAATTTCCCTTGCTTTCTTAGCCTTCCCAGTGGTCTGTTCTAAAGCAAGGTTGAAAGACAAACTGTGATAAAGCATCTCCTTGTTTCCGAACATTGTAAGTAGGAAATGCAACAGACAAATGTTTACCTTCCCGGACTTACTATAGCATACATTTCAGTTAAACACATTTTAATTGCCTTAACTAGTTTCCTGAGTGCACCGAATTCGATCTGAATGTTGTATAGCGCTTCTTTTCTAACTGAATTCTTCACGCAGTTTCGCAGCTAAACGAGGTTTCGCAACACGACCGAAAATAGTCTGTTGTTGTGGGCTGGTTCTGAAAGCGTCAATCACACAATCACCGCATGACTAAATGTGTACTTCTTCGCTTCTGAATGTCTGTTTCCAGTTCGAAGAACTGAGTGATGATAATTGAAAACATTCTCTTTGGGGTTACTTTATCTACTAGCAAATACTTTATTTTTACATAGCGTATACCGTTTAAAAAGAGACGGGGAGTTCAGTCTGCATTGCAACAGGATGCTGGCTGGACGGCCGGGGTTCGATTTCTGGCAAGGGTAAAAGGATTTTTTTTAACTCCACAATGTCCGGACAGACTCTGGGGCCCACTGGGCCTCCTACCCAATGTGTATCGGTGGCTCTTTCCGTAGAGGTAAAGCGGCCGGGGCGTCAAGCTGACCATTTATCTCTGTCTAGTACCGAGGTAAAAAACAGTGGATCTGTACATCCACTCTGCAGTACGCCTTCATGGCGTGGTGCGTAATTAATTAAATGCAACAATGTTTTCATAGATTAATTTAAAATCAACTCTATATATCGCGACCTTCTGAGGCATTTTACTAACTTTTTACAAAGTTCAAGTTGTGTGTTAAGATTTCAAGCTGGCACTTATAATGTAACGGAAATATTTCGATTTCTACCGCTGTAATTATCTGTTTGACACGTGCCACATTTTTTAATCGAACCGACTGTCATTACGCCGTAACGCGACACCTGCTTCGTGATCATGAAGGGGTTAATGTCAAGTTTTCTCAGAGTTCATTGTAACAAACGTGAAACCAACAACCTGGCTTCCTGAGACCAAAATTTGTCGTTTATTCCTATCCATCGGCTAATTTCTCCACGAGGCCCTCAGGCCTATTTTTCGCTCGGGTTGGTTATTTAACGACGATCTTACTATCGAGACTATGTCATATCCGTTTATGCTATGATTATTGAAATGCAAATGATTCGGAAGGAAGCCTTATTAACCTTATCGAGGTATTGTCCCAGAATTGTCGAGGAGGAATTGAGGAAAACCACAAAAAAAGCCTACCAGGATAACCGATATCTAATCCGAGAATCGAACCGAGCACCTCCAAAATACAAATATAGTTTGTTACCATTAGATCAACCTGTTCGTTCCCAGGCCTGTTAGTATTCTAATGGACTTCACTGCGAAAATTCATCTTGCTTAAGTTGGTTCTTCCTCATTTTGCAAACTAAAAAGAGTTTCCGAAATCTTTCGTATGCTGTGTACGTAGGCATGCTAAGGTGGATACAGTGGAGGGAAGCCGGGGCAGTGACTCTCGAATGGTGCAATGAGCTACGTATAAAATCAATAGAAAATCCGTGAGCAGAGCTTCAGACATCGTGCTCAGTTCTGCCTATGTAAAACGAGTAAACCAACATCTATCACTAAGTGACAAATATGCATACCATAAGGTAAAGTTGTCCCTTTTCATTAAGCACTGCGCCATGAAGACGTATGGGAGAGTGGATGTATAGATCCACATTTGTTGACCTCGGAACTAGTTGGAGGTGAGTGGCCAAGTTCACGCACCGGCCGTTTTATCTTCGGGACAGAGCCCCCGGTACCCATTCTATAGGAAGTTGGGTGGACCCCACAGCCCGTCTGGACGATTGGAGAAGTGAAAATTCTTGACCCTACCGGGACTCGAACTCCGACCCCTCTGTCGTCCAGCCAGTACCGACCACTCTATCCCGGCGACTGATATGCATACCACAATAAGCGTATTTGGAAGACGGCTCTTGCATAATGATACCCCTGAATTTCTCTTCTGTAGGGATCATAGGTGGGCCAGATGTACAAGTGTGAGGGGAGATACTGAAATGTGTACGTTCTTAATCACTGTACTTCTCATGCAGTTCTGCTCCCTCACTTCGAAACTTCTGGCTAGGCCTCTTGCTGCTATATTAACCTCTGTTTTCTCTTCATGCATAATTCATGCTTCCTCTTATTTGAACAACTGCAGGCCGGAATGTTTCTGTCTGTTCTACTTTTAAATTGTCACGATACAAGAATAAAGTATTTACTTTGTATTGTTATAGCATACGAAGTGACTTTAAGTATAAACTCAGTGTAGGTCTTTCAGAAATGTAATATTTAGTAAAACTTAACCAAACACGACATTTCACATTATCTGTAAGTGCAGACTGAAGAGAATGTGTTTTAGGAGCTCCTACCTGGACTCAGATGCCTTCTCACCGTTCCTTCAGAAAAATACTGGAAAAATTCCTTTAACCCACTGGCATAGCGTGACCGCTACGGCTCACCTACCTTCAGAGCTGTCGTAGAATTGAAACAGTGGAATTTGAACAAAGTCGTTACTGTTTCCCTGAAGGTTTGTAACAGTGGTTGACATGTTACACTAGTATTATGTTGGAAGTTGCTCCTTCTCTTACGTACATTTGATATTGGCCTTCATGACGTTTCGGGAGGTGGCTTAGGTATTGGTTGGGATTATACTACCATATTTTGTTTTAAAATTAACGACAGCGGTTGGATTGGCACTCGAGATATTCTGAATAACAGACTAATTCGATACCACTACTTTTTTTTCCTTTTGGCGCTACAGCCCCACTTTGGGCCTTGGCCTACCTCCATGAAACTTCCAATTTCACATCGGTTTACTAGATCTTAGACATTCGGTACGACTCCTTGGGTGTGTAATCAGCTCGTCGCAAGGTCTCTGCCTGTTCACAAACAGAAAAACGCACGGACACACACACACCAAACACTCATGCCCTGAGTGGGATTCGAACCCACGATCTCAGCTTCCGCTCGAGCCTTTGACCGCTTGGCTACCGTGACCGGCCGATACTGCTATACCTGAAGCTGACCGCTCACTTCCATCTAGTGCCGAGGTCACTTCCCCATACGTCTTCAGGGCGTATTGCTTAATTAGTTAAGAACAGGGACAACTTTTATCTTTTACCTGAAGACGGGAGTAGAACCAGCTCCATCATGGTGTGACTGTAATCTTAAATTATAGTTTTGGATGGTGAAGATATCGTACCTAGACACGGAGTCCACAACGAAAGAAACATGCTGACCCACAGACGGGTACTCCCTCTCATAATACAGTCCAAGTTTTACGCATAAGCAACATGCTTTTGTCGAAGTCGAGCGTTAGATATGCGACCGCCTCTTGTCGGCGAAGTTCGCTTGTGGACTACAGGCTACGGAAGTTTCTTCCCACGTCCCTTCCAGTTTTTCATTCACATTCATCTTAACATATTTAATTTGATCTCCCATAACTTTAACAGTTGATGTAGTTCCATAAAATAACCATGCATAATTGTTGCTGAATGTTCGCCGTGTCCGAAGACGAGTCGCGAGTGCAGGTTTCTGCTTCATGAACGTAGTCAATTGGGTTGTCCCGTACCGGAGACAGTTGAGAGTTTCTATTTTTTTAACCTAATTTATGGTTCGATTATTTACTTTCTCCAGGTTTTTACCTTTTTATATTCGTTTCCCCCTGCCCCTCTACTCCTCATTTTACAGCCGACCTGATGACTTCTAGAAGTTACATAATTTTCATAGTCTGTCTGTGTAATTACGAAAACTTCGAAAGTGAAGAACACTTGTTAAAGAGTCCTCATTTTTTATTCCAGTTAATTGACACAGCACGATCATGACTGCGCCGGTCACGGTAGCCGAGCAGTCTAAGGCGTCTAAGGCATGCACTGTCTTCGCTCGCTCAGAAGCTGGGATCGTGGGTTCGAATCCCACTCAGGGCATGGATGTTTAGTGTGTGTTTGTTTCTCTGTGTTTATGTTGTCCCGGATTTAGGCAGAGGCCTTGCGACGGGCCAGTCACTCGTCCAATGAGTCCTACAGTCTCTGAAACGATTAAAAGGAATAAAAGAAAACCTTGATACCCGTATAAGGGTATAAGAGGGACGGATGAAAAAAAAACAACAAATATGATGCAGTGTCGATATCGTACATTGGAGCTTCAAGTCGGAGCACGGGAGTTCATGTTTAGGTGTTAATTTTCGTGAGAAAATCCTAAATGAACCCATTTCCCAGTTGTTTAACTTGGAGTTCGATGAATTATAGGACTTAAACACACCGTTTCCATTTTAATTAGACTAACAGTACTTCCTTGCACCAATTTTGAGAATTAACCGATTAGATCGTTAACTCAATCGGCTGAAAAACAAGCACAACATTTCACTGCCCTTGCAGTATTTATTACCGTCTGGAACTCCACTCTGCTATTGATTTCTGAACGTAATACGCAAAGTTAATTTACTTACTAATGCGCTTTCAAACACTATAGTTTATTTTCAAAATGTAGAGCAATAAATCAAATTTGTTTTCCTGAACAATAAAGATGTAGAGTGCAGAAGTACATTACTTTTTTTTTATTGCTAGTGGGGTGGGACTAAGTCCCTTGTACTGCGGCCACTTCTGGCTTATTGTACCAGCCCCAGATGATAGGTGAGGGTGATTGTGGAGCAATTGGTAGAATGAAGATTGGCACGGGGAAACCGAAGTACTCGGAGAAAACCTGCCCCAGCGACACTTTGTCCACCACAAATCCCACTTGACCAGACCCGGGATCGAACCCCGGCCGCCGCATTGGGAAGTCAGTGACTAACCGCTTGAGCTATGGCGCGGCCTTCACAAGCATATTACTTTATTCTACTGGTTTTGCCTTGTATCCTAATGTGGTTTGTTGGCGTGTGTTGGATATAAACGCGGTAACGTAGTTGGTTGAGACAACCTGGAAAGTAGCTGGATCGAATCCCGATGAGGTCATTGGATTTTTCAGTTGACCTAATCCTTCCAGCCGCACTGTGGCCCTGGGATCGACTCAGTCTCTAACAGAAATGAGTACCAGGAATCTTCCTAGGGGTAAAGGGGGACCGGTGCATAAGAATGACAAACTTACCGCCATCTGCGAGCCGACTGTGTAGAAAATGTTGGACCCTCGACCTCTCAGAACCCTATGGGCCTTCACGGCCTGTTACAGGGACAGCTTTTTTTTTCCTTAATGGTTGTCTAGTGGTCAGAGTTCCTGGCTACAGATCCAGAGGTCCGAGTTCGATTCCCGGCGCTACCAGATTTTTTCTGAGAAGTAGTGGGTCTGGAACGGGGCCCACTCAGCCTCGTGATGATAACTGAGGAGCTATTTAAAGGAAATAGTGGCTCCGGTCTAGAAAACCGAGATTAACGGCCGAGGGGATTCGTTTCGCTGAACACGCGACACTCTCTATCCGCAAAAGTTGGCACTAACTTCGCCGACAAGCGGCGGTCGCTTGATCGGTATAGTTCGCTTGCGGACTAAAATCACGGAGTTTGTTTGTTTGATAAGGAAGAGTAGGAGGCTCGGTAGAGGGCGACTACAGAGAGGTTATTTAGGGAAGCCTACCCGCATCTTGTGCTGGGAAATGTCCCTGCTAGGTTTCTTCTGAGTGAGAGACTGACATGATCAGCTTCGCTGCCCACATTGTTCAGTGGACGGTGTCATAACCCAGATCAGCAGTCGAAACTTTTACCGCCGTGGAAATCTCAAATCTCGTCTAATTTCACAGGTGTTTCAGAGGCCCCTGATTGTTCTGGCGTTAACGTAATGATGTCACGGGATTCGAGACTAAAGTTATACTGACACTGGAAGAAATCGTCGTTATAAACATCGTTTCCAGCATAATGGCTGCGCCATAGCTCAAGCGGTTAGTCGCTGGCTTCGAGTTCGATCCCGGGTCTGGTCAAGTGGGATTTGTGGTGAACAAAGTGGCGCTGGGGCAGGTTTTCTCCGAGTACGTCGGTTTCCCCTGCCAATCTTCATTCCACCAATTGCTCCACAATCACCCTCACTTATCATCTGGGGCTGGTACAATAGGCCAGAAGTGGCCGCAGTACAAGGGACTTTGTCCCACCCCACTAGCATTCCAGCATTATGCCCGTTGAGACCATTTGGGATAAATAAAACAGATTCCTTCCTCCATTTCAGGAAACGTACAACATTTCTTTATCCTTTCAGCTGATATCCTGAAATCTTCATTTGAATTCTATAAGATCTAATTTTGTGTGTGTTTTTTTTTTCAGTTTCTTCCTTATTATTTTCTAAGTTGTTTTATTTATTTATTTTTTTTAAATGTGTAGTTCTCTCTAATTTCTTCGTTTCTTTATCTGTCCACAAGTTATATCCCTTAGTTCCACGAAACGCACTTTTCTTCACATGTGTTCTCTCATTAGTTGTTATTGGTCATGATGCTGTACTGCAAGATGTTTATCATAAGTGCCTGTAAACTAATGATTATTTGAAGATATGATTCATAATCTTTAACATTATTTCTAAGTTTACAATTTTTACATTTAATTTTTTTCTTCCTGGGATACATCATGTCCCATATATAAGAATGAAGCCGCTCACATCGGCTGCGCGGTCTAAGGCATGAACCGGCTTCGCCAGCTCGAACACTGGGGTCGTGGTTTCGAATCCCATTCGGTGCATGGATGTCTGTGTACGTTTATAGGTAGCGGCCTTGCAACGGGCTGATCCCACGTCAAAGGAGTTCTATCGAGAGTGTATAGGATTAAGAATCAGAGAAATTGGGCAAGGTCCAAAGATCTTTAGAGCCAGAGATAGAAAAAGAGAGTATGGGAGTGAATACATTTTATTTTATTTTTATTTATTTTTTCATTGTATATCTCCATGGGGATTTCTGCTATTATATTGCATGCCGAATATTTTAGATCATTTTCAGATTCTGTCAGGAGGTTCTGATAGTTCGAAAATAACAGAATATCAAACTGTCTGGTAATTGAGATGTTCCCATATCTGGCCAATTTCCACTACTGTAGAAATTTGTTATATTAATAATTATTATTAACTGTGTGAGACTACAGTCTTGTCTTACTACTGAGTTATTCTTATCTCAGTTTTTTGAGCACCAACATTATCACTATAATATTTTGTTAGCTTATTCATAACAGTGCTGGTATAGATTTTACAGTCAGTAGCCTGTAATATTCCTGCATTTTAGTATCCTGTTTTTTTAATTGTGTCACAGTGGGTATCTGCCAGCTGTGTGCCATCGTACCATAAGAACAAGACCATACAACTCAACTTGCCGCCTGCTTCTTGCTAGTTTCTTGCTTGGCTCTATCTTCGATTCTGGACCTACTGCCTCCCTCCTTGACTCTGATGATAGAGGCACTGTGTTCCTCCGAAACATCAGTAAATTTCTACGTCACATACCAGAAGATTCTTGTAATTTGGAAGCCAAGGCGTGGGTACACGAAGCCCTCGTGAATTGTAGCTATGCATGTTATTTCTCTCCCCTTGTGCTGACGAGTTTCTGGCAGTTCAGTCAACCACAGACGCGCGAAGAATATTGGGCTTTCGTGTCAAACAGAGCCACTTCATGATCTGGTTGCAACGGAAGCATCTTTCTTCGCAATTTCTAAAAATCTAACGAATCTTATGTTGAAAGACGAGCCACGGTGTGTTTTAAGCGCAAAGTTTAATATAACTTCTAGCTTATCCAGATGTTTTGAACATTCTGAAAAATACTTTCTACATTTGTAATGACCCCACAGACTGTGTCTCCGCCTTATTATGGTGGTGGGGTTTGAGTGCTCCTGAGACCCCGAGAGCTATGCCGGCGGTAGCGTAGCTACTGGTAGGGTCACCCATGCCGGTCAGGTCAAGGGGTAGGATTGGGAAGAGAGATGAAGAATAGAAAAGCATGGAGGCAGTGTTTTCAGGAAGCCAAAGCTCGCCCTGTAGCTGTAGCGCCGAGGGGAAGGAGAAACGGGAGTTTTTGTAAGGAAAAATAATCTTGTGTTATTGTGTCCGTTGGTCCGTATGTTTGTTCCCTTCATAGTTTAAGGCAGTTGGTGCAATTTCATGCAACTGGACACAGTACTACTGCAGTAACTATACCTTTGTATTATGCCAGTCAATTTCCCGCCATCAGGAATACCAGTATGCAGACTGAACTGCTGAATCAGAGACACCAGCACCACTTAATGTAGGATTCTGAAATGCTTTATGGTAATACTCAAATTAAACCAAGACGCTTGTGAGGAGTAGCGGTAGCATGGTAGAGGCACTATGCTACAAGCCGGAAGGTCGCGGGTTCCATTCCCAATGAGGTCACTGGATTTTTCAATTAACCTAATCCTTCCAGCCGCACTATGGTCTGCATCTAACAGTAATGAGTACCAGGAATCCTCTTGGGGCTAAGGGGCGATCTGATCGAAACATGCAGTGGTATAGAAAATAACACCGTATTAACACATTAGTATTGGTTGCGCATAAGGTGACAACCTCACCGCCATCTGTGGGCCGATTGTCTAGAAAATGTGGGAGCCTCGACGTCTCACAACCCTATGGGCCTCCACGGCCTGTTACAGAGATAGCTTCTTCTCTTTTACGAAGACGTTTCTTTCGTAGAATAAAGAGCGATAGCATGGAGATAGTCTTTCCATTTTTTATCGATAATTATTTAAGCATTGCTGCTACGCATGTAGACTGTTGTATGGAGAGAGATCTCAAGCGCGTCTAGATAGTTTGGTTAGAAAATTGTAAACACGACGAAGGTGCGCAGCATGGACAATATTTTTGACAGATATAAGGCAACCGAAACCTATATTCCTGTAAATTATGGGCAGACACTGATTGCTACTCTTGGTATAAATTTTAGACTATGTTCTCGTTAGCCTCATTATAGGCCTATTTGCAGAATCACTTGAAAGTAGGTGTAATAATTTCGCGAAATATCATTTGTTCAGCCGCTGTCCTTAGTTGTGACAAGCGAGATTATTTGGGTCCGATCCTTGGTAAGGAGGTTCACCTCACCGCTTATCCAAAATGTCACAGGTTCTTTCTCTCCTCCTGCAGAACCGGTATTTTTCTTCGTCATATAAAATGACAAAACAGTGGCCGCATGCGGTTAATACGTTTCAGTTTTGGGGAGGGGTTGAATTACATGATGTAGCAGTTTTTGCAAATCCGCACCTAACAGATTTTCTATTTGTAGAAGTGAACTGTTGGGAGTAAAATATGGAGCCATACTCAGAAGAACCGTCGGCTCGCAATCGGTGCTTATGAAATATAATTTAAAATTGTGAGATCGCTGGGATATGCTCAGGGACTTAAGAATGTTTCATATTTCGTGTAAATTGCAAGGCAGCCATATCCCGGAACGGAGAGAGAAACATATTGCTGGTTGTAAGATTTGAGGCTTTCAC